>NC_031498.1:23334962-23463156 GCF_000237925.1 Schistosoma mansoni | reverse complement strand
AAGAACTTCAGTAGTCCTTATGATTCGTTTTGCTGTTGCTGTCTTAAGACTAGCTTTAGGCCAAATATTCACTCTGCCGGACAAATATGCGCTAGCTCAAGTTGCAGTACTGAATTAAAAGAAAATGGATACGACGAGATGAATACCGAAGGATTCCGAATAAGAGTAGGATAAATGATAGAGTGAGAGATTAAAAATTAAGAATATAGTTTGAATGTACTTATTAATAAGCTTCGATAATGTAATGAGAAGACGAAGATTATCAGAACTATGTGATATATTAGCGCAATACATTTCGAACAATCTGATCACACATATACTTGTTAAGAACATTTATATATAAAAATAAAAGGTCAACTAGACTGGAAATAGGGGTAAGAATAGACAAGGATAATAGTGATAAAATAATGTGAAAACAATTTGACACCTAATCACTCTGGATAATAAGCATATATTACCAGGGTAGGTTTAAAGAGAGAACAAACTGTTTTTGAATACACAAAGGGGGTTTGAATTTTCGTATGGCTAAGGCTTCAATTGCACAGATCAAATCGCAACTCTACGTATCATTGTGGAACAATCAACCGAATGGAATTCATCACTGTACATCAACTTCATCGACTACGAGAAGGCATTTGATAGCGTGGACAGGACGACACTATGGAAGCTTCTTCGACACTACGGCGTGCCTGAGAAGATAGTCAACATCATACGGAACTCCTATGATGGACTAAACTGCCAAATCGTCCACGGAGGACAACTCACCGACTCGTTCGAGGTAAAGACCGGTGTTAGGCAAGGTTGCCTACTCTCACCCTTTCTCTTTCTCCTGGTGATCGACTGGATTATGAAGACGTCAACATCTGGAGGAATGCACGGGATACAGTGGACAGGCAGGATGCAGCTTGACGATTTAGACTTCGCGGATGATCTGGCTCTTCTATCACAAACGCAACAACAAATGCAGGAGAAAACGACCAGTGTAGCAGCAGCCTCAGCAGCAGTAGGTCTCAATATAAACAAAGGGAAAAGCAAGACTCTCCGATACAATACAATATGCACCAATCCAATTACACTTGACGGAGAAGCTTTGGAGGATGTGGAAACCTTTACATATCTGGGCAGCATCATTGATGAACACGGTGGATCAGATGCAGATGTGAGGGCGCGGATCGGCAAAGCAAGAGCAGCATACCTACAGCTGAAGAACATCTGGAGCTCAAAACAATTGTCAACCAACACCAAGGTTAGAATTTTCAATACAAATGTCAAGACAGTTCTTCTGTATGGGGCAGAGACGTGGAGAACTACGAAAGCCATTATCCAGAAGATACAAGTGTTTATTAAC
The DNA here is from genome assembly GCF_000237925.1 of Schistosoma mansoni. Taxonomy (NCBI): domain Eukaryota; kingdom Metazoa; phylum Platyhelminthes; class Trematoda; order Strigeidida; family Schistosomatidae; genus Schistosoma; species Schistosoma mansoni. The sequence goes on along the minus strand of NC_031498.1, from coordinate 23,461,808 downwards.
AGCTGTCTACGCAAGATACTTCGGATCCGATGGCCAGACACTATCAGCAACAAGTTACTGTGGGAGACAACAAACCAGATTCCATCCAGCGGAGGAAGAAATCAGGAAGAAGCGCTGGAAGTGGATTGGGCACACTTTGAGGAAATCACCCAATTGTGTCACAAGACAAGCCCTCACATGGAATCCTGAAGGTCAAAGGAGAAGAGTAAGACCAAAGAACACATTACGCCGAGAAATAGAGACAGACATGAGAAGAATGAACAAGAACTGGAAAGAACTAGAAAAGAAGGCCCAGGACAGAGTGGGTTGGAGAAAGCTGGTCGGCGGCCTATGCTCCATTGGGAGTAACAGGCGTAAGTAAGTAAGTAAGTAAGTAAGTGTTCATATTCTATCTTAAGCTCATGGGATAGATGAGAAATTGTAAAAGAGGAGAGCTACTGAAGTACATCTATTACCCACCTTCTCAAGGTCTTAGTCTATATGTCATTGTTTGTATTAGAAGGGCACTCGTATACATACTTATGGTTTGCGTATGTTGCAGTCCAGTTTTTCAGTTAAACGTTCCCACTCATTACATTCTTTTTATACACACAGTGGATTCAATGTACCGTAAAGATAATGTATATTGTAACTAAATCAAACTTTTAAAAAAGGAGTGAAATGACTACTTACTGTTTATTACTTGAACTACATCCGGAATCTACCACAGTTCTAAAATTTGGATAGTTGTATTAGGGCTCGGTGACTGCATGAAATAGTGTGAGTTGCCAAACTTAAGTTTCCTTAATTCTATTGACAGTGACAAAATATCATGTTTTACCGAAGTGACGAATTAATTAATCATTTCATGTATTCCTGTTTGACATTTGAAAATCAAATTTTTCGATCATCATAAATTGCTTAGCATTAATCAATCATGATTAAATAACTTAAAGAAATTGTATGTGGACCTCCTGAATAGATGATTAATGTCTGAAATTTTCATGATAATCTGTTCTACTGTCAATCAACTCTTTGTTTGCCATCCTTTATATCATGTCATAGTTGAGGACTAGCATAATGAATTCTTCAATCGAGTTTTCACAATAATCATGACGATATTCACTTATAGAGTACATAGTTGGTAACTTAGGTATGTTTACACCATCTGAAAGGTAAATATTTGTACTGAGAAATAGCTGTTTGGGAATGAATTAAAGTATGACAGCTTAAATAACTTACTGACTATTACTTCATGATTTTATCAGGCGTACAACACCCCAGAGTAGTTCCAATACAGTACATTATTTTTAAGAATCCATACTAACCACTGTGTGTTATATTTTGAGTACTGGTGACCAAAATCACGTTCACAATTGCCAATCTGAATCCTGATTCCAATTTGATTTGTTATTTACTCGCACTACTATCCTTAAGAGGACTAAGCTAAGTTCGAATTGGTCCGTTATTTGCAAACTTCTCTCTATGCCCCTGCCTTGAGTGCAAGTGTCAGTAACCAGCTCCCACTATACTTATATTTTAAAAAGAAGTGGTTTATATACAGACATATCAGACCTTATCACCCCATAAAATAAAAAAAATAACGAATATACGTGAACATCCCGAAAGTGTTTGTGAATTAGGGAAAATTTAAGTAACAAACTAGCAACAAATTAGGAATAATAAGTCATACGACGGTTATTTATAAGTTAACAGAAAGCTTATGATAAAGAGAATGAATATACATAGTAATCTAGTTACTTGGTCATCCTACAACAACATTATAATCAATGGTAATTCGAAAAGTCCGTTCCAATTTCTGCTATATTCCATTAAAACACTGCCAAATAACAATAATTTACGTTTAGGGCTACCTGCTATCTGTTACTCCAGCCATTTGATATTGGAACATTAGGCGTAATGTGTCAGATGAAAACGAGGCAAACTGATCGGCAAAAGTGGATAACTACCAACAGCTAAATACAAATAACTCCCGTTAGTACCCAGTAATCCAGGAGGCATGAAAAGTACAATCCCACCTGTACAAAAACTCGATTTCTCATAGTTGTTAGATAAAATGTGATCCCATAAGTGAGTTTGGATACATTTCGAGAAATCATTAAGAATATAAAACTATTTTTCATAACCGACTAATTTTTTCGTCATACTGATTTTTGGTGAATGTCACGATTCAAGATTAAAAAAAAATGCCTTACTAACTAAAATTCCTTTGTAACAATCTTGTAATTCTTTCATTGTTCTAAAAGTGTTATCTGGTTGTTTTTTATCATATCTAAGATCAATTGTTTGACACAGAACAGATGAAATGTGATTACCAGTGAGATCTAGAACGTGCACTCTGTCCTATCTGGGACTCGTCGGCTGGATGAGTTGACGTCCACTCCAGTATTCAAACCTACCACCTCTCACTCCAAACACCTAGACGTTATCCACTTAGCTACTGAGTCCAGATAGGCTTTCACTTGTACAACAGGTATGAATTGTTTGAGTCTAATTTCTACTAGTTTGTATAATTCCGTTATTGATATTTTGTAGAATTTCGATTAATATAAGTTAGTATATGTGTATTCTGTGTGCGCAAATGCACATATGCATATATACCAAATAAGACTGGTCAAAACTCATCCAAAATATCAATAACAGAATAATCCAAACCATTAAAAATTAAATTGCGGTTATTATCAGAAGGGGTTTTGTGGAGATTTAGTATTTTCATAGTTGAAAGCGTGAGTCAATTGAAGGACGAAACGGCCGCCCAGTGCTTCTAGGTTTTCCATGGTGGTCTAGCTTCAATTGACTCATGATTTCAACTATGAAAATACTAAATCTCTACAAAAACCACTTCTGATAATAATAATCATATGCTCACTAGTGACTGATGTCGAGAGGTAAATCCAGGAGTTCTAGTGAGAAACAGTGACCAGTGGAGTTCAAACTACATCTGTTGTGAGATATCAACTCACTGAAGACAATTGGTGAACGGTTGCTCAACTTCGTGGATTGGTTGAAGTTAAACATTAACACCGTTGGATGCCGACTAGCTCAGTAGTCTATCGGTTAAGTGCTTTGACGCGAGACTGGTATGTCCTGGGTTCGAATCTCGCGAGACGAGATCGTGGATGCGCACCGCCGAGGAGTCCCATAATAGGACGTGTTGGCCGTCCAGTGCTTCTAGGTTCTCCATGGTTGTCTAGCTTCAATTAATTCACGCTTTCAACTGTAAATTATGGTTGTTAATTTGTTTCCAACTGAAACGATCTTCAAAATTGAATAAATTCACACTAATAAAGATACTTTAATTGTCCCCTCCTCCCAAAAAAAATTTTTTTTATTTTCCAATTCATTTTAGAATTTTTTCAAAATAGTAAATTTTCATTTCCATAAAATAAACGAACATTAATTTTCTCAGTCTAAAATATGATTTTGTGATTCTTACGTAACTTTTTTTTCTCGGTTTTTTTTATTATGAGGAGGGAGAGGGGAAACAGTGGAGCGTATTTTTAAAAAAAAATATCGACTAAAGTATTTATTTTTAACCCCCTATTTGATTGCGTGTATACCATAGAAACTTATTTCCCTTCATAAGATTTGTATTATAATTTATGAAGTATTTCAAGCAAACATTTAGAAAAAAAAGGTATATTTAATGTAAAACTTTTCTATATATCAATCACATAGAATGAAATGAAGAACTTATGATTTCATTTCTATCTTGTATCAAAATAGTAACTAGAAACAACTGTAAAGGATTGTGTCAGGACAGATTTGGATGGAGAATGTTGGTGGGTAGCCTATGCTCCTCTACGAAGGGTAACAGGTGTAAATTACCATTTCTTCCCATACAGATTTTAGAAACGGAACATTTAAATAAGCTGTTATCCTAGTTTTATATTGATTCTAACATTTATAGAAATATAAGATTGATTATGATCAACTCTTCAATTATGCTAGTTTCAAGTAATCATAGTTATCGATTAGCATGGTAAGCAAAGATGGATAGTGGCTAGTAGTGGAATCCAGTTTGACGCGCGTTTCTTCCTATTTGGGACTCGTCAGCTGGATGTACCTGTATCTCAGAGTTGATGTTCACTCTGGGACGCGAACCCAGTTCAATGTAATCATTTAGGTTATTTACACAGTATAAATGTGCACATAGTCAAAACTGCTTATAACTAAGTCGTAGAATATAAAAATAACTCGACAATCAAATGTAATTATATCCAATTAAGTATTGATGCTTCAATTGAAATTCAAAGCCAGGATTATTTATCGTCTTCACAATTCAAAGCGTTACTTACTTGGATACTGAATTATAAGATCATCCTTATCGGTTGTGTATTGTTTACCACTGAAGCTCCTATTTAAATTCATTAACACAGTGAGTGAATGAGTGAGTGGATAAATAAGTGATTAGTCTCAACTAGTATATGGGATACTTGTAAGGATCCATTATGTCGAAATGAAATATAAATTGAATAATTCACAAACAATGTTTTGATAACCATATAATCAAGAAAAAAGCATTGCCAGTTTATGACGTATTTGTCGATACCCAGTTAAAAACATCTCTATTTCTGTCACTGACTACTTTAAATTGGACCCTACAATGTTATGTTTGTATTTTGCTGATAAGAAAATTTCATAGTGGTGATTCTAGGTGAAAGACCTTTAACTGAATAAGGGTTATACATGTGTCAAAGACTATAAAATATTGGTCAAAAAATACCACAGTTTATGTGTATAAGAAGATTTCAATCTGATCGTATCGCCGCTCCAGGAATATATCTTTAGCTGAATTAAAGCTATGTCCATAAGACAAAGTTTCAGTAAATATGAGACTAAGTATTTGACCAACCTTACTGAAACTAAATATTTTGTTCATCTTAACGTAAAATAACCAAGTTTGAAGTTTTAAAACACGAACTAACATTCATTAGATAACCATTGAAAACCAAAAGGCCCTGGACAGCTATTTCACCCTAGAATGGGACTTTCCAATAAAGTGCACCATGATCCGTCCACGAAATCAATCCAGGATCTTCAAGTCTAACACTGGGTGTGTCACGTTCAGATCGATAAGTTGGCATCCAACAGTCTAAATTTCCAACACCAACCAATTCGTGACTAACGGTGAAGTAGATCATCCTAAAATTTCAATGACGAAATGTGACTATTGCGGTCAATCAGATAGGGAATGGAACATTAACTTACTAGTAACGTTAAATTACTGGATCACAGTAAATCGGAAATTTGTTGAAAATAAGAGCCTGCATCAGTGGATTTCAATGTTAAATGTTTTTTTTATTTTTACTGTGAGGTTAGAATTTTTTGGATTCGATCCAATATTCACTCGTGGTTATGCTCTGCAGCAAAATTTTAATCCAGAATCGAATAGTAATTCAGTGTTTTTTAACTTTCATTACAACTCTATCTTATGTAAATTTACAATGGAATATACTCCTAAATTGCTTCCAATTTCCATTTTGAAAAACTCTCTGGTTAAATCATAGATATTTTTTCCTACTGTCCACCTGGTGAGTCAGTTGAAGCTAGACCACCATGGATTGTGGATGCGCACTTCTGAGGAGTCCCACAATAGAACGAAACGGCCGTCCAGTGCTTCCAGGTTTTCCATGATAGTCTAGCTTCAATTAACTCATGATCTCAACTATTGAAAATATATTTTAACTCAAAACCTGTCCATTTATTGGATTATTAAACGGCAGAATATCTGAAGAGAATTTAATGAAAAGAGTATTTTTTTGTGTGTTCATATTTATCTACGTTTTAATATGATTGGAAGTTTTCAGCTATTGACTTTATTATTCCATTTACTGGCACCTATCCACTAGACAATAATTAATATAAAAAGTCAGGCAAAGAGAAAAAAATAATCCAATTTTGACTGCTTCAAAAGTACTAATAAACTTGAAAATCATTTAATGAATTCGTGAATGTACTGTTTATACATTTAAGTCACAAGTAGATAATACATAGACTAACAAAATTTATCCAGTTAGCGAATAACTTAAAATTACACTTGACGGAGAAGCTTTGGAGGATGTAGAAACCTTTACATATTTGGGCAGCATCATCTATGAACACGGTGGATCTGATGCAGGTGTGAGAACGAGCATCGGCAAAGAGCAGCATATTTACAACTGAAGAACATCTGGAACTCAAAACAATTGTCAACAAACACCAAGATCAGAATTTTCAATACAAATGTCAACACAGTTCTACTGTATGGGGCAGAGACGTGGAGAACTACGACAGTCATCATCCAGAAGATACAAGTGTTTATTAACAGTTGTCTATGCAAGATACTTCAGATTCGTTGGCCAGGCACTATCAATAACATTCTACTGTGGGAGAGAACAAACCAGATTCCTGCGCAGGAAGAAATCAGGAAGAAGCGATGGAAGTGGATAGGACACACATTCAGGAAATCACACAACTGCGTCATAAGGCAAGCCCTCACATGGAATCCTGAAGGTCAAAGGAGAATAGGAAGACCAAAGAACACATTACACCGAGAAATAGAAACACATATGAGAAGAATGAACAACAACTGGATATAACTAGAAATGGAGGCCCAGGACAGAGTGTGTTGGGGAATTCTGGTCGGCGGCCCATGCTCCATTGGGAGTAACAGGCGTAAGTAAGTAAATAAGTAAGTAAGTAACTATCTGTATGTGTGATGAATGTATAAAGTAATAAATATCAAAATTAACCCCAAGCTTTTAGATATCTAAGTATTTCAATCGCCCCGCTCTGGGTACTCTTTACTGAAACTTGGTTAGTCTTTATCGACAAGTGTATATCTCACGTAAATAAACTATATATAACCATATAGAATAGAATATACTGAACATATACTGATTATATATTTTTTGTTGACATTTGCTTTGAATTCTCAACGATCATCCATTTTTAATTAAAAACTTAGTTGGAATGAAAAATAATGAAATATTAATATTATACCAAAGACTCTTTGAAATGATCAACTATCGATCTGAATGGAATGAAAAAATTTAAGCATGATTAAATACATTTCAAACTTCCTAACATAAATTCATTCTGAAGGGGTTTTGTGGAGATTTCAGTATTTTCATAGTTGAAATCATGAGTCAATTGAAGCGAGACCACTATGGAAACCCCTTCTGATTATGATCATATGCTCACTAGTGACTGACTTTAAGATACATGTCCTGGAGTTCTAGTGGGAAGCAGTGACCAGTGGAGTTCAACCACGTCTGTTGTAGAGATATCAACTCACTGAAGACAATTGGTGAACGATTACTCAAATTTCGTGGATTGGTTGAAGTTAAACATTAACACCGTTGGATGCCGATTAGCTCAGTGGTCTATTGGTTAAGTGCTCTGGCGCGAGACTGGTAGGTTCTGGGTTCGAATCTCGCGAGACGAAATCGTGAATGCGCACCACTGAGGAGTCCCATAATAGGACGAGTTGGCCGTACAGTGCTTCCAGGTTTTCCATGGTTGTCTAACTTCAATTGACTCATGATTTCAACTATAAATTCATTCTATTTTTCATTAGGGATACTGAGTATCTATCGATTTCTAGCTGTTGAATTCGTATACTTCGTTCAATTATCTCTTTGTAAATAGGAAAATTTTTAACAGGATAAACTGATAAAATACAGTAACAAGTCATAAGTTGTAAGGTATTTAGCCAAAAAATAACCATTTTTAACTGTACCCTTTGAATATAATAGAATTATCTATCTATAAGGAATTAAATCGAATCAAATTCAACGTTTTTGTTTATTCATTTTTAAAGATCAGCCCACCAACTGGTTTAATCTATTTGTTCTACAACTATTTGAATGGTTTTGTTTCATTCCAGATAATGTAAACATTGAAAGAATATAATATGAAAATCTTTAAAACGGATTAGAATTTTACTATTACACCTTAAGTTTTCATTCCATTTTAGTGGTTAAAATAAGAAATGTCGTTCTACTTATGGTTAAACAATTTTCTTTCAAAAATCAATGTTTATATATTTCATTATAGGAAACAAATTTTGTATTCGATGTATTTTTCACCTTCTGGTATATCACAACAGAATTTATCTTATGGAGACCATGAATAGGTCAAAGCTAAACAATTATTGAAAACATAGAAGGATTGGGTAGCCATTTTATTCTAAAACGGGACACATTGGATTCCGACTCAGTGGTCTAGAGGTTAAGGGTTCCCACGAGAGACCACAGGTTCTACAATCAACTCCTAGTGGTAGGATCCCATACTAGGACACGATAAATGTCAAGTGTTTACGCATTTTGAATAGTGTCTGACCTAGATCGGTTTATGATGGCAATAATATTCGACAATCCTGACACCCTCTATACTGGAAATTTATCATAAAACCCAGAATTCATGTCTTAATGAGTTTAAAAATGAATGTAGAACCTGATGATGGAAGTTACTGAAAACAATTGTTCGCTAAAATATTTTTCAGTTTTAAATATTCTATGAGAAGTTTTAATGAGTTTATTTGAATAAAATTTGTATCCAATCATTTCTCATAAAAAAAAGTTACTCAAAAAACTCAAAAGGGGGTTTTTGTGAAGATTTAGTATTTTCATAGTTGAAAGCGTGAGTCAATTGAAGCTAGACTACCAGGGAAAACCTGAAAGCACTGGACAGCCGTTTCGTCCTATTGTGCACACTACTGAGGAGTCCCATAATAGGACGAAACGTCCATCCAGTGCTTTTGGGTTTTCCCTGATGGTCTAGCTTCAATTGACTCATGCTTTCAACTTAAAAAACTAAAAAAATCTTTTTTTTTTAATTTTGAAATTCTTTCAACCTATAAACTTGAATTTGATTGGTTAATATTTTTACAGCTGATTACAATTTGATTGGACAATGGTTATAACATACATACAAACAAATTGGGGAAAAAAATTCATCATTATAAATACAATAGTTATTATTACTTAGCTCATGTACTGTTAAAATGTTCTTATTACCATGGGTAAAATGAACTCATGAAATAATTGACCAACCATAGCAACAATTAAACATACACATAGGCACAATTTTCATTTGGTTATTAATATTAGTGAATATGAATTATACTGACTGTATGATAAAATTAATTCATCAATCATTTTCTTTAAATTACGTAATCAAAAGAGAATTATTAACCAATCAGATAATGAGAGGATTTGATTACCAATCAGTGAATGATTGATTTATCATTACTATTACTACTTATATATGCAGTAAAACAATATTAGATATAATGATTAGGTTGTTTTCTATCTTTCACTAATAATTTGAAATGATGCTACATTGAAACATTGAAAAGAATCTAACTATCGAAGTATACACTTACAGTTTTGTAATGGATATTATTAGAAATTTTCAAAGTCAATTAAACATTAGAAACTTTATATGTAATGGAATTTGTTATATCAATTTAACATAAAACTAAATTACCTTTCAATTGATTGATACCTTGGATGTAAATAAATAAACACAAGGACTACAACTTTCTCTAATCAAGTGAGTACATTTTCATTCTTTCTGTCGTTTAGTATTCCATGGGTTTTTGAAATGAATATATATTTTCTTAAACGATAATCATTGAATGATATTTCTTTCCTCTATAAAATTAACAGTCTTTGCATGCTGTCGAAAAAGTATATTCGATATGGATTAATACCTTTGTTAATTTATGAATCTTCTATTGTTCCTAATTAGTCAGTCAGTCTTGAGTGCCGTTAGAGGTATGAGGGCGGTCATTTAATTATTTATTTAAACACATAAATATTGGTACAAAAAAGCACCAGATAAATATGCGCCTCACAAATCTCATTCGATTTGTGTGAGGGCTGTGATACTGCACAGGTGCCCAGATTGAAGCAGGTGGTTTTCTTAGGGGGCCACACCCCAAGCCTTTGACCTAAAGGTTTAGTTCACAAGGCAGTGGAACATCGTGAGGAGATGCAGTACCATGGTAGCCGGTGATCAATGATTGATTCGTACGCCATTTGTTCCCTCAGGATACTGGAGCCCATGTGCACCATTGGTTTGGAATCAGCGTTTTCCAACTCCCCTAGGTGGGCTCGTTGTGTTCACCAACCCGGTTAAAGCGCCGGACATTCGCTTTTCGTCCTCTCACTTTTGTGAACAACACTTGTGGCACGAGAAGGCAGTGAGTAGGACTTCCCTGACAGAGGCTATATATTCGCGTGGCCATATGAGAGCATTTGGAGAGGGAGAGCGGACTCTCCCCACTCTCGTCCGTACCAGGGCATTTGGGGGCGGTTATCACTTACCGACTGCCCACACCGTGGAAGAGTACCTGAAAAGGAACTTAGGTTAGCGTTGATCCTAGTAACCTGAGAGTGTAACCTCAGTGCCCAAAGGAAAACTGATTGAAGTCGGTCACACACGGCCTTTCTGTGAGTAATTTTTGTGTTAGCCCCGTACTTGTTCAGACCTTACCTCTGAATAAGGGAATCTGTGACATAAGGTGAGGTGTACATTTTTAGGGTCGACAAAATTTCTAACCCTACTCCTTGTGAGATGGCAGTATCTCTGTTATGCTGGTTGTCTGAAGGGAACACCTTACTGATGTCACACCTCTGTACGACTTCGCCTTCGGACCTTGGGTTCGCTGCTTTTAGTATTACCGTTCTTCAACCTACCTGTCTGGAATGGTAGGACCTTGATGAACGATTGTTCCAGCTAGTGTAGGTCAATTGGTTCATTATGATAGGCAAGCCCGACCACCTTGTCAAGATAGAAGCAACGGTCGAGTGCTCTTAGTTAAGAGTAAATGCAAGAAACACATTTCTAGTTTGCGAAATTCTGATGAGGTACTGAACAAAAAATGAATCTGCCAGTATAATGGATGTATTTTAAGATTTCTTAAACAATATTTCACAACTTCACTTAGTATTGTTTGTTTGAACCCTGCCATTGATATTTAGAACTGCAACTGGTCAGTCTCTTATTGGTATATGTGCATACTGTGCGTATTGCCTCGAAATAGCCTGAATTCACAATCATGGTAAGCAAATATGGATAGTGGCTAGCAGTGAACATCAACTCTGAGATGCAGTTACATCCAGCTGACGAGTCCCAAATAGGATGAAACGCGCGTCCTGGATTCCACTACTAGCCACTATCCATCTTTGCTTACCAATATTTCACAACGTTCGTTAGGTACAAATCAAATACTGTAAACAACCATTCATTTCAGTAAAGATTGAATGACAATTATAATATCGGCTTAACTCAGTTTTAGGAAACTGTATTTTACATTTGCACCCATTATCCATCAGTTGCCATTCAAGTATTATGTTCATCTCCAGGATATTAGAATTATGTCATAAAATTACTCTCTATAGGGTTGTATATCTACATTAAAATGTATAGAAAGATATTTTTCAAAAGTAAAAACTATTTAAACTTTAAAAACATTTGAAAATTGAAAATTTTTATTCAACCTAATAAATTAGGCAATAAATACTGACTCATGAATAATATACACACTCATATATTTTTTATTATATTTTTCAAGTCTACTGATTAATAATTCAAATATAAGTAGTATAAATGAATAAATAGATTATGACTGATTACCATTTGTAATATAATAATCATAATCATAATATTGATGGTATATATCGTAAATACGTTAGTCAATGATCAATAAACATATGAATTTTATATCATACATAATACTAGTACAAACATTCTGGTTGTGTTCCCTTTTTTTCTTTTTTTGGATAATAAGGGAAAAAAACAAATTACCGTTTTTATTGTTGTTACTTCTTAAAAAGAAAAAGAAAATTAGTTTGGATAATAAAAATTTACTCAAGTGACACGTGTCTCATTCAACTTTTATTAATCCAAGTGTTGGATTAGGAAAATCACATTTAGCACATAAGTATAGGCGATATATAATTATGTCAAATAAAAACTAGACAAAAGTCATAATAAGAATTAGTCTTTTGTTCGATTGAATATATTTATCAAAGGAAATAAAATCTAAAGATGGATAGTGGCTAGCAGCGGAATGTAGGACGCGCGTTTCATCCTATTTGAGACTCGTCAGCTAGATGTACCTGCATCTCGGAGATGATGTTTATTTAACCAAACAATACCAAGTGAATATAAACTTCACTTCATTGCACAAACAAGTGGCTATCAGGACTCACTGGTTAAGTGGATAACGCAATGGCGTTTGAAGCGAAAGGTACTGGATTCGAGTCCCAGAGTGAACATCAACTGTGAGATGTAGGTACATCCAGTTGACTAGTCCCAAATAGAACGAAACGTGCGTCCTGGAATCCATTGCTAGACACTATCCATCTTTGCTTACAATGCTTGGGAATCAAGGCTATATCGAGGCAATACACGCACAGTATGCACATATGCCAATAAGAGACTGACCAGTTGCAGTTCTAAACATCAATGGGAAGCTTCAACCAAACAATACCAAGTAAACTTGATTAAATGTAGATTTTGTTGTGAACACATTAACCTTAGAAGTCATGTTTTTAATCTTGAATACTTTTAATGAACTTGAATTTAATATATTTAATGTTTAATTATGAAAAGTGAATAATATGCATTAAGGAACGAGTACACTGCACAGTAGTTCGCTCTGTTCTACTTTACTGCTGCAAAACGTACCCATTAAGAGTAGAACATACTCGTAAGCTACTAGTATTTGATCACAGATGTCTTAAACATATTGCTCGCATCTGCTGGGATCACCGGGTAAGTAATAGTGAGGTTAGATACAGGGTATTAGGGAATGATGGTAAATCAGTTGAGGTTGTGAATCTTCATTGACTGAGATGGTTGGACCACGTGTTACATATGCCTGAACACTGATTACCACGACGCGCAATGCTGACTAGTATTGGGGATGGTTGGAAGAGAGTTAGGGGCGGCCAAACCGAAACGTGGCATCAGTCCACAAAGTTACTAACTTCTAGTCTGATCCATGTTGGTAGATGCAGAATACTTGGTTGAGGTCCGCGTGACTATCGTAACCAATGGTTGGAGACTGTGTGTGACAAGACTCAGAATCAATCACAATGGAGCAGGTGTATGCATTCCCTGTCTTCCCTTAAACTATGAGATTAAAATTGCTCCATATCTTCCTTTCTTCCTGTACTATATCCCTATACACAATTTTTCTTTTGTATATTACCACCATTAAATTAACTACCTCTATGAATTCGGTGTTTATCTTGTTAAGCTAATGAGGTAATGTCAACTTGGACTGATACATATATATGCCTGGTCCTACGTTTGTAGCTGGCTGCCTGATACATTGTAATGACCTTTCACTGAATATCATAATATCTTATTTTATTCTAATTTATCAGTGGGAAAAATTATTAGCTTTCGTAGAAAATTTCCAGAGTTCTTGGGAGAACCTGTGATGAGTCCAACCCACTCCGTGTTAGGTGTGAAGCAGTTAGCCAATAAAGTAGGAGATAGTCGTACAGTATCGTGGATTGAATGAATTTGGAAATTAATATTGTTGGATAAGGCTCAATCGTCTAGAGATTAGGCGTTACCGCGCGAGACCGTAGGTCTCAGGTTAGATTAGTCATTCGGAGTCGTGAATGCACATTGCTGAGGAACTCTGTACTAGAACGAAACAACCGTTCAATGCTTTAAGGCTTTGAATATTGGTATAACTTTGATCGGTTCCTCGTTTCAGTTAACCTCCATTATTCACTGTTTTATCTCCTTTTAGCTGTTAATTCTTTCGGTTTACTTCCTTGTTAAAAATATGGTAATTTCTATTTATGTCCAAAGGTTAATGATAATATTTAGATGAGTAGTTATGTATGTATAATTACTGGGTAAGCATTTGCTAATCAGATCAATTTATCTAAGATTAATGATGCAATCAATGTGATTATTTTTCGTTTAAAACAAACTACTTCACTATACTTAACTCAGTTTCTTTCGTAATCCTTTTTTTTTAAAAAAATAGTTCTTAGGAATAGAATTAGTTGAGTAGTAGAAACAATCAAATAATTGAGCACTTAATATAATTTAAAAAAAGTGTCTGAAGTTTTGTTGATGAGTTCATAGAATTGGTTAGATCTGATAAATCATTGTTAATAATGTAAATATTATTAGACTAAGAAAAATACTATTTTCTTCTAAGTAATAGGTGTTGACTATCTAATTGCAATCTGCGGGATTATCGTAATCAGTGATAAAGGAATTTAGTAGGTATATTCACATTTTGTTTTCTCTTGGAACATAAATTCCGAAATCTCTGGAATTAGTTTTCAGATAATTCTATCTCGCTGTACAACTGTGATTTGCCGACTTGAACCGAAGCACTCATGTCAGTTTCTACGTTGCGTAAGACTAAATGATGGATCGTTCATATTCCTTGATATTGGTTATATGAATAAATTTATATTCACTCTTTGTCTTACTTTAAATCATCGGATTGTCCAGAATATATGTATCCATTATATGTTGCTTGTCTGTAATAATTGCTTTTCGTTAATTTGATTAATTCTATAGTATTCAAGTACTCTTGAACATCCTTCGAAATAAATATATCAAATACTATAATCTAGAATAATAAATGATTATGCCATATTTAATGGGTTTATGTTTTTCACTCCATATATAAATTTCTTATGGAAGCTGTTAAAATCACATACACATAACCAACTAACATAGAACTGAATGTGTTTACATTACTTAATTGTTTTATTTGCTTCGTATTTGGACTAGTTGATTTAAATCAGTAAGTCCCAAGTTCGAACGACCCTACACTAACTAAATCTTTGATACCTGAGTAGTGCCACTAGTCTTCACATAAATGATGGCGCTTAAAACTAAGTACGAGAGTATGTAATCGACAAATGAATTACTTTGAGTTCTCAAATGTCAGTCAGTCAGCTACAACGTAGGACCAGGCACACATATGCATCGGTCCAAGTTGACATACCTCGTTAGCACAACAACATGAACACCAAATTCACAGAAGTAGTTAATTTAGTGGTGGTAGTATATAAAAGATAGGTTGTATATAAGCATATAGTACAGGAAGAAAGAAAGATATGAAGCAATTTTAATCTCAAGGTTTAAGGGAAGATAAAGAGTGTATACACCTACGCCATTTTGATCGATTCTGAGCCATTTCACCTAGAGTCTCCAACCATTGGTTACGATGACCACGCGGACCCCAACCAAGTAGTCAAAAACATATAATGAATTACTATCTTGTTACAATTACTCAGCTGATACTGTCTAGAATCATGTATGATAAGCGATTTACTTAACCTAAGAAGAGTTGATAATAACTAGATCATAAACACCTATACATAATCATGTATCATTCATTAATTAAGTTTACATTGTAAAGAATGTGGTATACAAACAAAACCTAAAGTTTATGTTATTTCCATTAACTACATTTGAATTATTCAAATCATGTAAATGCTATACTGGCTTACTCTAATACTGTAATAATGCATTAAAATTCATTGAATTTAATCAATACATACATATGCTTGAAACAAAACTGTGAAAAAAAAACAAAAAAACTTGATAAATAACCGTAGACAAAAGTTTGACAATCCAATCATGATGTTTTTTCGCTAAAATAATGTTTCCACATACTCACTAGACTCGTTCCTTTCTTCTTTTTTTACAACTACATTGAATGATGATAATAAATCAAATAAATTTTTCGTGCTAAAATGCATCCGTTTAAAAATCATTGATCAAAAAATTGTAGTTCATAGGTGAATAGTTAAATGAATATAGATGATCTACTGATTGAGCAAAACGAGTTCATATGAATTATAATACTCATGATGTAAATAATATACATAGATGTATTTTTGTCAATGACCTACCTAATGGATGAAACTAGAATTTGATCATTAATGCTTAAATTTACTTGTGGATACAAAGATTAATATGAGAAAGGGTTTTGTGGATATTATAGTAATTTTAATAGTTGAGATCATATGCCCACTAGTGACTGACTTCAAGAAGTAATGCATGGAGTTCTAGTGAGATGCAGTGACCAGTGAAGTTCAACTAGGTCTGTTGCGAGATGGTAACTCACTGAAGACAGTTGGTGAACGGTTGTTCAATTTCGTGGATTGGTTGAAGTTAGACATTAACACCGTTGGATGACGACTAGCTCAGTGGTTCTAGAGGTTGAGCGCTCGTGCGCGAGACTGATAGGTCCTGGGTTCGAACCTCGCGAAGCGGGACCGTCAATGCTCACTGTTGGGGAGTCCCATAATAGGACGAGTTGGCCGTCCAGTGCCTCCAGGTTCTCGATGGTGGTCTAGCTTCAATTGACTCATGATCTCAACTATTAAAGATACAAAGATTATTGTAGATTTTTCGGGTGTACAAACAGATTCAAAATAATGTATTTCCTAGTCTAATTATTTAATTAAATTAGTAAATAGAATACTTACTGTTAAAATAAAAATAAGAGTGGAAAAATTTTTATTGATAAAGTGACTTATACTTTATTTATTTATTTATACTTGACAGTAGTAAACGAGATGAAAATCAATGTCTGTAATTTGACTTTCTAAGATAGAATACCGTTTTGAGAAATTCCAGAAGTTCTCCTACATGCACAGTTGTTAAACGAAGAGAACTATGTTCCGACTTCTGGTCATGATTTTTAGTTCAATAAATTCAGGACAATTGTGATTGACAAAGTACGGTCAAAATTCAGATAACGATAACATAGCTTAGATTAGTGGCCAGAAATTTATTAACAGTTGTTTTACGATAAGTACAAGGTAGAAAATATCAAGGCTAAAATTTAAATCTTAGGTTTAGTTAAGTAACCAACTAGCAAAACCATGGTTCGATTGAGGCCGATCCGTTATGTTCTATATAACACTAGACACCTAATGGCATAGTGTTCAATGTTAAATGGAGTGAATTTATGCAGAAAGAGACAAGATAGATACAAACTTCGTATCTAAAATGATGCAGGTAAAGGAGTTCCAATAGATAACTATTCATGTTTTATATTAACATCACTAAGACATTACAACCAACATTAATGAAACTCATAACCAGTTAGGAATCATCCAAACTTATTATGATAGCTCATCAATTGTATATTAGGTTTAGTTTAATTGAGATACGTGAACTAGACAAGAACATGTTGATAAAAATCAAGAACAATTTGAATAGAATAAGGTAGATCATGTTGTTCCGTAAGGTTCTCATCAGTTATTAATAAAACATGTAATATTTTGAAATTAAAATTACGAAATACATGGATAGATTTGGATTGGAAGTAAGTGTAACCATATCTTCACATGAGATAGTTAAGAATTAATGTCATGGTATTTGATGTTTTCAAATTCTAACTGAAAGTTCTTTGTCCTCGTACAAAGTAGTCGGTTTACATTGAATACTAGCAGAGTCAAGAAATCAACCTGTTGACAAATAATGTCTATATTTTGTCTAATTAATATGAGATTTCATTCACAACAATAATAACTAGCATTGTTTCAGTAAACTTAATCCTAGAACATGATTTCACTTATTATTGTTTGTTTGAATCTTCCCATTGATGTTTAGGACTGAAATTGATCCAACTCTTATTGGCATATGTGCATTCTGCTTGTATTGCCTCGATATAGTCTTAATTCCCAAGCATTATAAGCAAAGATGGATAGTGGCTAGCAGTAGAATCCAGTTTGACGCACATTTCGTCCTATGTGGGACTCGTCAGCTGGATGTACCTGAATCTCAGAGTTGATGTTCACGCGATGGTGTTTGAAGCGAAAGGTACTGGGTTCGCGTCCCAGAGTAAACATAATCTCTGAGATGCAGGTACATCCAGCTGACGAGTCCCATATAGGACGAAACGCGCATCCTGGATTCCACTGCTAGCTACTAGCCATCTTCGCTTATAATGCTTGGACATTATTGTTTATAGATGTAAACAGTGTAACTGTAAAATTTCTTTTCTTAAATGATGAATCATTTTCTTAAATGATGAATCATTCTTTAGAATAGTTTCAAAACAAACTTATCAAAAAGATGAAACTTTCATTTTATTATTATATCAATTATTTCATAAAGCAGAGTTGAAATTTAATTTCCGACCTATCATTGTAAATTGGTAGGAAACATTTAGTTGTATATATCACCAACGGTATGCAATTTTAGACAATGTAAATCAAAGGTCATAGTCCATTTCATTTAGTTAATATTCATTCTAAACATTTCACAGGATAAATGGGCGAGTTGACATAATCAATGTGTCACCTTTGACCTTTATTTTATACAAAAGAAAAGAAAGTCTTATGATCTCATACCGGAAGTTCATAAAACTTTATTATTTAACAACTTTTCTTCATTTGACAGATGACAGTCGTTGGATAATTTTCAACAAACCAAGCAACTAACTCAGTCAGTATACCCCCTTATTTCACTTCGGAAAGTATGAAAATCTTTGTTTAACAATCTTAAAACATGTTATTCTTCAATTATTTATTGCTCAATAGTAGTATCATGATGAATATGATTATCTGTTAATCATTTGCTCCCTCATAAAAATTTAAATAAATGTCCATCTGTTTCTGTTAATCAGATTGAATAATTTCTGTTCACACGAGATAGGTGTGGCTTACAATCATAAGCCTATAATAACACTGTAAAATTTACTTTTGTAAAACATATCATAGATTGTAATGCATTGTCCGTTCCATATAACAGTTGAAATGTCTAAATCTACTCACAAAAATTCCCAAATCTATCTACATTGCATGCATTAACATTGAGGACCTAAATCATTCATGAAACATTTCAATTTATCTAAGACTTCCAGTATTTTCATAGTTCAAATCATGAGTCAATCGAAGCTAGATCACCATGGAAAATTTGGAAGCACTGTATGGCCGTCTCGTCCTATTATGGGACTCCTCAGCAGTACGCATTCACGATCCCGCACTCGCGAGATTAGAACCCAGGACCTACCAGTCTCACGCCAGAGCACTTAACCGATAGACCACTGAGTTGGTCGGCATCCAACGGTGTTAATGTTTAACTTTAACCAATCCACGATGTTTGAGCAATCGTCCACCAACAATGAAAATACTGAAATATCCACAAAAACCCCTTGTAATACTTTTTCATCAAAAATTTCCAATGTACTTCAGATGTACTGTAACCAGCATCAGATAAATGTCTTTTTTTTCTCACAATTATTATTCAATCAATAGGTCATGAGTTCATATCATACCAGTGATATTATTCATTTTGACTTCAATTGTCCATTTACAATATTAAGTGTGGTTTATAGTTTTTTTCTGTAACTGAATTGAATTGTAACATAATGTAGTTGATATTTATCTATCTCTAGACACAAGTGAAATATAGTATAAAGTGATCTGTCATATATATCAGGAAATATTAGTATATATAATATTCCAATGTTCGTATTTGTATGTTTCAACAAAGAAAAGGAGCAATGTTCCGCCAAATTATTCCCACTCTCTCTCTCTAATCTTTTCTATTATGATGTCATCAAATGGGAGTGAGGAGTGAACCTCAGATATTTCCAGCGTTGTTCAGTTAGTGATTGTAATAGTTGTCTGATTGACACAAGGGAAATAACAGCATACATCAAAGAAATATTATCATTTCACAACATTCAGGTTGTTTTCTTGATCTATATACGATTTTAACACGTCATTAAATTTTCATAGTTGAAATCATGAGTCAATTGAAGCTAGACCACCATGGAAAACCTGGAAGCACTGTACGGCCAACTCGTCCTATTATGGGACTCCTCAGCAGTGCGCATCCACGATCCCTCACTCGCGAGATTCGAACCCAGCATCTACCAGTCTTGCACCAGAGCACTTAACCGATAGACTACTGAGTTAGTCGTCATCCAACGGTGTTAATGTTTAACTTCAACCAATCCACGTCAGTTAATGGCTTTATTGCAATGTAGATCACTAACGAGAATAGGGACAATTCTAAAAAATAAACGAAACAAAATGGACGTTTAGAATAGATTAAACGTTTCTTTTTGATTATCACAATACAATTCGCCTGGAATAGTTATCCCAACTAACAGCCACCGAATTTCTTTCAAACACTTGTTATTGTTACCAATTCTACTATTCCGGAATTCATATTAATAATTTCATCTCACTATATTGATATGATACAGTAACTTAGACCAATCCACTTATCAACTAGTATCTATATTGTTTATGACTGACCGACTAATTGACCAATATTTCTTTATACATATATATATGTATATATGTATGTTCACTGACTAATATTTCACAGATAAAGTATAGAAAACTAATCTTTATTATTTTTTTTCCATCCATCTAACAACAATCGAATATGTCAGTCAAAATTATACATCTATACTCCATTGTATTAACTTGTATTAACTCCATTGTCTATTTATACCATAGATTTTTTTTGCACTAAACAGAAGTATACACTTATTTACAATACTATAACGAGTTCTTATATAAACAAGAGTTTGTAATGTCTAACTCCTTGTAGATACTGATGTATGTGCATGTGTGTTTCGTCATATGTCTATCATAGTTTTATTATCAGTAATAAAGTTGAGAGTGCGCATTATACCAGGTTGTTTACATTACACTAAAGTATATAAAAAAAAGCCTCCTTTCTTTTCTCCAAAAAATTTTATCGCCTTTATCTCCTTGTTCTTGTTAAATGTTTAATCAGTTTTTAAAATTTTATACTTTTGTTTATATGAAATGTTATCTCATTATTTCAAATAAAAATTTTTATGGTAAGCAAAGATGGATAGTGGCTAGCAGTGGAATCCAGAACGCACGTTTCGTCCTATTTGGGACTCGTCAGCTGGATGTACCTGCATCTCAGAGATGATGTTCACTCTGGGACTCGAACTCAGTACGTTTCACTTCAAACGTCATCGCGTTATCCACTCGACCACTGAGCCCTGATAGCCACTTGACTGTTGAACTGTCTCATATTAGTAAGTACAGATCACCTCTTTGAACTCTGTGCGATTATTGTACCCAACTGTTAGGAATATCTGTTGGCAGGGCTCAGAATCAGTCTCAATGACATCGATGAATTGACTATTTTTCTTCCGTTGAATAGTTTTATACGTTATATTCCACAAATTTATTCTTTCTACTTAAATCATTTTGTCCATCATTAATCTTTTCTACTCCTGTTGATACTGTTACTACTTTTACTACACGGCTTTATTTGCCCTGATATTTTCACCTGATTGGGGTGATATACTGAGATCACTTGAACCGATATACACATGTCCCAAGTTCTATGTTACTTATAACCGGCTCACGATTTATTTTAACAGTTTATTTAGTGTACAATCGTCTCACTGCTCAACTTTTGTATGATATATAAGAATTAAATTTAGTCATCAGTAAAAACTGGAACGCCCAACCTTCGTTTATTCAAGGAATCAACTAATTCTTCAATGTAATTTAAACAAATACTATTAAATATGTCAATCCAAATTATTTGCTACCTCCCTCGCTCTCAAACAGAAAACTTTTCATGACCCCACATTGTGATTTTACAATTGAGTTTAAGTTTCCATTTCATATTACTCGTTTACTCTCTCCCCCTATAGCCTCTTCGATCCCCACCACCATCAATTTTTTCTTTGTAAACAGAGATTAAAACCATACACGTGTTCCATAATTGAAACATTGAACCAACAGTCACACAATCACTACTGTGATTAATCATAATGTTCTTAATAATAGAATGATTCCGTTTATTATTATTTAATCAGTCAGACATGAGTTTAGTTTAAAGGTCAACTATGCTTTTTTTTTCTTGTTTCTCCCTTACATTTCACCAAAAAGGAAAAAAAACGAAAGCATCCGTATTTTATAAAGTTTAATATTACATTAACCATTATGACTATGTTTATTAAAAGAAGATTAGAACATGAAAATAATAAATGTCCACGCCTATAAGAAGGAAGGAAAGAATGAATGAATCAAAAGAGGTAAGACTAAATGACCAACCATAGTCTTTCCTTGAAAACGGATTTACATATTAGTAAATAAGTAGGTATATGATAATTAATGAATGAGGTCAAACTACTTAAAGTAAGAAAAGTAGAAGAAGAAAAACGTGACAAATATAATATAAAACTTTTCATGTCAAGTAATTTAATACAAGTGAATACCTTTTCATTCGCATAAAGTTGAAACTTGTTTTAAATCTAAAATAGAGGAATTTATGTTGTACCAAAATATACATGAGGGTTGACTTAGCAACTAAAACATACTCAGATTTTAACCAACAGTTTGTTGGTTTACACTGCAGTCTAACTAATTTGATTTGGATAAACTGGTAATATTGTAATGAACGGGAACACAAGTGAGGGAAACTAGATGAATTCGACCACGAAATTACAGAATTTCTTAGCGAAATTTGAGAACTATACAGTAAATAATTCATTTGCGAAGTGTCCATCAGTTGTCTCAGAATTTATTGTCTCTTCCCTTTCATACTAATCAGTCTCTGTTCTCGTTCTCTTCTTTTTGGTCTTCTTAACCTTCTGCTTCCAGGCATTCCACTTTCAATTAGTGTTACATACTACTTATATCTGTCGACTTATGTAACACACACCGCAATATTACTAGATAACAAACAACCAATATAAGCTCAAAACCTGTAACTGGTAAATGGTCTTTTAATGCGAACTCTTTTGACACAAATACTTACTTGGTAATCCAGAGCATCTTGATTTCACAAAATTAACAGTATGATACTCCATTGATGATTGAGTTAATATTGCTTACCAATTATCTTGTTTATACTATATATACAGAATGAGTTGTCCATATCAAACCAGTGAAATTTGTAAAAAAAAAATTTTTGATAGTAGTCAACAGTAAAACTCATGAAATGTATTTATCTTAGCTGAGCTTTAACAATTAGGTATGTTTACAAATATTATTGTTCCTAACCTTTAGTCGAACCTTGCATTCATATTTTTAAACATCAGAGAGTCATTAATTAGGTTATCGAATTACGCTAGTTACCACTTGTTAACGATAGTATACAATGGTAGTAATATATTATTACTGGTCTTGAAAATTTTGAATCAGTTTATTATAATGAAAATCTTCATCAATCGACATCAGATCTCTTGATTTTGAAGAGCGTAAAGATACCCTTTTTGTCGAGGAAGTACGAATGTAAACAAACAAACTTCTCAATATCATACTATTTTACAAATAACAATTTACTTCGTAATAAAACTGATTTGTCGATTTCTTGATCTATCAAGTTTATTTTCCAATATAATAAATAATGTTGCAGGTACATCCAGCTGACGAGTCCCAAAATAGGACGAAACGCGCGTCAAACTGGATTCCACTACTAGCCACTATCCATCTTTGCTTATAAATAATATTGTTTCAATAATTTTCATTAGCATATATCTTTTAAAAAATGTTTACAAACTTGTAGTTATGACTACCAAACTACTACTAATATTACTTACATATACTTCTTATCAGTCCTACAGTGATCTCCACACACACACACACAAAAGATGTATACAAACTGAGATAATTAAATTTATATTATAAACTTATACATTAAAAAAAAGAAAGAATTTTATTTCCCGCATGAATTAATACTGTGCAATTTCTATCTTACTGATTCAAACAAATATAGATATACACTAAACTTAATCATTACTCTACTTATCTTGTCTTACTATCTATGCATTAGGTAGATAATACTGACTCTTGGGTACACTATACTCAGCATGATTTCGAAGAATAGATATCTAATTGTAATCTACCTTAAGAAAAACAATTTCTACTGGTATCTTTTAAAATTATTGTTATTTGTCCAAAATATAATAATAGAAGTGCTAACTTAACTTACTTAACTTCATTGAATTTCTTCTCCTTTCCTTTCTGAACTACCTAAATCCTTCTGATCTAAGTAACACCTACTGTGAATTGCATAGATTAGATTAATGTTTTTGTATAGAACGTAAATTACCAACAAAAAGAAATAGATTATCACGATGTTTGACGCTTTATAAACTATATACATAGATATATTCCCTTAATAAACCAGCAAATATAAGTTGTATGACTAGTCAGTATTTTGCATAAGAGAATGTACTGTAAACTCGTCAGGTGGCAAAATAATCAGATTATTCTATGATTTATTTACCATTGAAGATGTAAGTAAAAAAAAGAAACTCATGCATTATCCAATGAATATTTAAACATACAATGTATCTATGTTGCATAGCAATAATATAGCTTTATGTATATATATATATATATATGAGTGTGTGTGGGTGTGGTGGGCTTTTGTGGTTACGGGTAAGTTATTTTCCATACAATTTGTTCAATTAATAAACTACCATATATATCTTTCCCTTTACTGAGAATTATTCATTATTTATCCTGGTGATTCTTTTAACATTTTTGTTGTTTTAACTACTCTAATGATTGTGATTAATCATAATGATTGTAGTAGTAATCACTTTGGTATTCTTTACCCTATGTATCATATCTTAATTTCAAGCATAAATGGTTTCTTTCAGTAAAGATAGGTTTTAACTATTATGAATTACTTGTTGGATACTTAATGGAAATATCTCTTGAGGTGTTATGATTATTCATCATATTTTCACTTGGTTGTCTTTTAGAATCCCTTCATTTACATTCTCATTGACTGAGGATTATTTTTATTTTTATTTAAACATAAATATTGCTACAAGGAAGCACCAGATACATATGCGCCTCACAAATCTCATTTGATTTGTGTGAGGGTTGTGATACTGTCCAGATGCTCAGACTGAAACAGGTGGTTTTCTTAGGGGACCACACCCGGAGTCTTTGACATAAAGGTCTAATCCACAGGGCAGTGGAGCATCGTGAGGAGATGCAGTTCCATGGTAGCCGGTGACCGACAGTAGTTTCATACGCCATTTGTTCCTTCAGGATACTCGAGCCCATGTGCACCATTGGTTTGGAGTGAGGGTTTTCCAACTCCCCTAGGTGGACTCTCCGTGTCCAGCAACCCGGTTAAAGCTGAGGACATTCGCTTTTCGTCCTCTCAATTTCGTAAACGACACCTATGGCACGAGAAGGCAGTAAGTAGGACTTCCCTGACAGAGGCTATATACGCATGGCCATATGAGAACATTTCGAGAAGGAAAGCAGACACTCCCTACTCTCAGCCGTACCAGGGCATTCGGGGGCTCACTGAGTATGAGTTTATCCATTACTTTTTGAGTCATATGTTTTATAGCTATGGATATTAGGTGATTGTCTAAGCCAAACTAGATGAGACAGAGTTCAAAGCTAAGATCTAGTAGTTGAAATCTATATGTATCTACCAACGAGCTATAATTCAATAGGTCATTTTTATTATACAAAGGTAGATGCTCAAATATTAGTGTGTTTACCGTTTTTCAACCTTTCTAAAACTGACACAATCAACCTATATTAGTTTACTGGCTCAATTACATAAATTTTAGCTATTTTCTTAGTTTTTCCTTGCCCTAGAGGATGATTACACTTGTAGCTTCTATTATATGATTTTATAACAACAAATCTTTCTGAAATTAAAAATAGATCACAAACACTTACAGGAACAAAATATTTGTTTCCTGAAATCTGTTTACTGAGTGTTCCATTAAAAAGAATCTTCAGTATGTCTAGACGTTAAACAAAAATACTCTAGACACGAATTCCAACTGTTAATGATAATCACATGTTGCCTAGTCTATACATAGATTCACTTTTTGATAAACTATCAATGCTAAACATATAGCAAAATCAGTGACGAGAAGTTGAACATCTATACCATTAAGTCATAATTTTTCCTAATTAGAATAAACATAAGCAGAATATGATGCATGATACTTATGGAATCCATATATATAGTATCAACACTAGGAAACACTGAAAGAGACTATGAGTTATACCCTGTCTAATATTTTATATATGGTTATTTTCACAGTAACAGTCTTATGAAATTTCTTTGCAAACGGAACTAATCAGTTCATTGTTGTATGTTTCAAGTTAATCACTAATATTTTAATCGAATATTCAACATACGGATCAGAAATGAAGTTTTTGTATACTATCACCAGTGGATATAGTATATCAACAACCTTTGGAACATTACTATTCACTTTAGGATTCAGATATTTCCAATCTCAATATTTTTGGAATCCCGCGAGGTGGGATCGTGGAGGAGTCCAACAATAGAACGAAACGGCCGTCCAGTGCTTCCAGGTTTTCCATGGTGGTCTAACTTCCATTGACTCATGATCTCAACTATATAAAATTACTAAAATCTCCACGAAACCCCCTTCTGATAATGATCATATGCTCACTAGTAACTGGTTCCATGAGGTAGTTCCTGGAGTTCTAGTGAGAAGTCATGACCAGTGGAGCTAATGCATGTCAGGTAGAGATAGGTATCTACCTCAATATTTTCAATTCCTTAACATCAAACCAAGTCCTTCACAATATCTAGTCATTAGGTTTATTGGGTACGTTGCAGTCAGGATTGGTTAATAATATCACATTAGCATGCCAAATAGTACATGATCTCTAACCTCATGTTTGAATTTGTTTTATAGTTACATCTTTCTTTAACTTTCACTCTGACTATTGTCTAATAACCAAAAGAATAGATGTTTCTGTTATTTACTAGTTAAATACATGAATAACTCATGACTATATTTTCATATACTTGTATCTACTTGTATCTCTACCTCCTCATCACAAAGAATAACCTAATTTTCCTTTAAAAAATAGAATGAAAAAACCTTCCGGTGTTATATTATTCCTTATTAACTTGAAATTATTGATCAAATGTTATATAAGAAAGCATTGTAGTCATTTATCCTGATCTTATTAATCTAATGAAAACTGATACATTCCATATTGACCTTTATTTAAGGTGAAAGTAAACAAGTGATTTTATCTTTTAAAAGTTTCTGAACTTATTCTGTTGCAGTTTTCAATTTTTTTTCTAGGTTGGTTAAATGGGTGAAAGTAATCAGAGTAAATTCTGATTACCTTCAGTATCACTTTTTTTATTGAGAAAAAAAACACTGAAACAAGGGGTTCCAGAATGTCCAGTGGTCATGTAAAGAAATTTGGTTTGTTTTATTAAAGTTATGGCATAGACGATTCAGTATTACTTACTATTACATGATCAGTTAATGTGTAGTATGATGTATACTTGACATATTAAGATGGTAGCTGGAGGTAGTCAACAGGAAACCCTGAACCTAGGTTTCATGCTACGTGGCACTCGTTAGCAAGGTGTACCTGTAATCTTGAGGTAACTCATGCTTTCCGACGGATTCGATCCCATGTCATCTAGCTTCACAGTCAGAAAAGTTACCACTGAGCTATCAGGGCCTCGAATGACCTCCTATAGGAGTGAGATGTATTTACAATTGATTGATCACTAGGTTGTGATGAATGTCATGTATGTCAGGTCATTCTTAGTGCAAATCAAATCCTATCGACTAAGTTGGAATGTGGCCACTAGTCTAGGCGATACGACATTGCGTACACTATGTTGATATGGTGATGAACTAAGAGTAAATGAGATTTTAGCAAAATGTTGAAGATGTTTTACAGTATTTGGTATCTGTTAGTCTAATTCATTAATTTGTAAGTTATCCTATACAAATAACCACAAAATTTCTACTCTACATGCATTTACATTTTTTTACTTTACTCCTGTCCTTAAACAAAACTTGAATGCAAAGTTCATTCTTTACTCATTTAATTCCGTAAAGTCCCAAAGTGACACAAATGTCTTGTTTCTACTTGATTGATTAATTATCCCATTTTATTATCTTTATCAAATGAATGAAATGAATCTTAATATTTTGTCTAATTTATAACTCAAGTACTGATTTATGTACTCAGTTGTAAATCACATAATTTATGAAGGCTAATGATACAGTCCGATTTCCTAAATCAAAATAAATGAAGCAAAGTTAGAAGCTGAGAGTTATAGCCTGGTATTAGAAATTGACTAGACGAACAATTAAACTGTCACTTCATTTAAAAAAATACAAATAGGTCAATAAATTATTATCCCCAAGGTTAAGTTTATTAGTAATTTTTTTTATCTATAAGTCACTCGCATTGATTTAAACATTTATTCATTATAGATCGGAAGGGGTTTTGTGAAGATTTCAGTATTTTCATAGTTGGAATCATAGGTCAGTTGAAGCTAGACCACTATGGGGAACCTGTACGGCCGTTTCGTTCTATTATGGGACTCAGCAGTGCCCATCTACAATCCCGCACTCGCGAGATTCGAACCCAGGACCTACCAGTCTCGCTTCAGAGCACTTAACCGATAGACCACTGAGCCGGGATCCAACGGTGTTAGTGTCACTGAAGACAATTGCTGAACGGTTGCTCAAAATCGTGGATTGGTAGAAGTTAGACATTAACACCATCGGATGCCGGCTCAATGGTCTGTCGGTTAAGTGCTCCGGCGCGAGACTGGTAGGTCCCGGGTTCGAATCTCGCGAGTGCGGGATCGTGGATGCGCACTGCTGATGAGTCCCATAATAGGACGGAACGGCCTTAAAGCAGTGCTTCCAGATTTTCCATGGTGATTTCGCTTCAACTGACTCATGATCTCAACTATTTATTTATTATTCCGATTGATGATGGCTGAAAATTCACGAAATTCTGTGAAATGTTAAATCATATGATAGGAAAATTAAACACAAATAACTGTTGAGTACTACACACTCTAACTCAAGATATTCTTATTTATTTCTAAACTGATTTCAGTTCCACATTTGTTACTATGGGTTACCTTTTACTCTCCTCATCTTTTCTGCCCTGCCTCATACACAACCTGTCGAAAAAATACTGTTTCTTTCTAATTCATATACAGAGAAACTGCAGTGAAAATCAGTAGTTAGAGAGTTTACATTACTCTACACACATAATACAAAATCATTTCAGTAATATTGTACAATTTATGGTTAGTGTCATCTGACAATTTCCGTTTATATGTTAGAACCGTTAATGTTGACCGTTCTGAAATTCGGAACTATGAGGAAACAGATATCCAGTGCTTGACTAGTTTACATTGGTTGTCTAGTTAAAATCATTTTCTATTCGAACCCTGGACTTTTCGTTTCACACATGAACACTTAACCTCTAGACCACTGAGCCGACATCCAACGATGTTAATGTCTAACTTCAATCGATTTTGCACAACTCTTCATCAATTGTCTGAGGTGGATAACTGTCTCATACCCGACACGAATTGGTTTTCACTGGTCACGACTTCACACGTGAACCTCAGGAAATCCATCTTGAAGGTAGTTACTAGATTTTCAATGATGGTCTAGTTTATATCGACTCATGAATTCAATTATTAAAATTACTACAATCTCATAAACCCTCATTCTGATGATAAACATCTAGATGTACTGGGTAAATGAGTCGACCAGTAGAAAAGAACCAGTAATATTATGAAAACATTGTTATACATACTCTCCTTTCCATTGACAGAACTTTTGACATACATAGTCAAGTTTATAAATATTTATTACTGTATACATATTTGTCTAAACACTTTAATAATCACGATGATTGCATGTAACTGTTTTGCATCCTAACTAATATAGCATCGGCTTTTTAAACTAAATTTGTTTAATTAACTGAGGGTAGATGTTCATATGTAATGGACTAGTAAATCGTCAGATATGATTATATCTAAACAAACTTTCTATTACGTAATCATAAGTACGATGTACAAGAAGTTTACATTTATTTATGTTGTAATCATGTTTACAAATTTGGTAAGAAAAAAAAATTTTAATAACAAGAATCTGCATAAAAGGGATGTGGACATTTCTGTTCTATAGTTTTATGTTGATTTCCGGTGTCACATAGTGCCACCTGCATACATCTGAATCATCATGATACCATAATAAATTGGTACAAAAAGGCCAAACATCCAAACAAATGATGTTAAATTTATGTTGAAAGGGGTCAAATTTTTCTCTTAAAATGCTTGATTTATTAATATGTCTTATTAAGAATGTGTTGTGACTAGCGGAGGTTTTTATGGAGATTTAGTATTTTCATAGTTGAAAGCGTGAGTCAATTGAAGCTAGACCACCAGAGAAAACCTGGAAGCACTGGACGGCCGTTTCCAGGTTTTCCCTGGTGGTCTAGCTTCAATCGACTGACGCTCTCGACTATGACAATTATATTTGCATTAAAGCTTCTTTTTATTACTTTATGATGCTAGTATATCAAAAGTATATACCTAACAAGTGTACTGATGGACAAATAAACAAATAATCTCAATTATTACGGAGGTTTACTTTATCATCATTCTTACCTTATTACATTCTGCTAGAGATCATTAAGACTATATATGAATATACTATGTTAGGATATATATATCCTATTAATCCTCAATACCTAGGACAGACTATTGTTTGAATATGATCATAATCAACAAAATATTTTTTATAATGTTTCTTAATTAATTTATTATTTATTTATCATAGTTGAAAGCGTGAGTCAATTGAAGCTAGACTACCATGGAAAATCTGGAAACACTGGACGGCCGTTTCGTCCTATTATGGGACTCCTCATCAGTGCGCATCCACGAACCCGCACTCGCGAGATTCAAACCCAGGACCTACCAGTCTCGAGTCGAAGCCCTTAACCGATAGACCACTGAGCTGGCAACCAATGGTGTTAATGTCTAAATTCAACTGATAACTTCAACTATGATAAATACTAAATCTCCACAAAACCCCTTCTGATAATTATTATTTATTTATTTGAACACATAAACATTGGTACAAAGGGGCATCGAATACATATGCGCCACACAAGTCACTTTATTTGTGTGAGGGCTGGAATACTATCCGGGTGCCAAAACTGAAACAGGTGGTTTTCTTTGGAGGCCACTACCTGAGCATTTTACCTAAAGATCTAATCCACAAGGGAGAGGAGCAACTTTGAGAGATGCAGTTCCGTGGTAGCCGATGAACAACAATAGGTTCATACACCGTTTGTCCCTTCATAATCCTGGAGCTCATATTCACCATTGGTTTAGAATAAGGGTTTTCCTACTCCCCTAGGTGAACTCACCATATCCACTGGCCCGGTTAAAGCTGCGGATATTTGCATTTCGTCCTCTCAATTTCGTAAACAGTATACTTGTCACGAGAAGGCAGTGAGTAGCACTTCCATGGGAGTGACTGTATACACGTGGTGATGTGATAGCATTTTGGAGAGAGAGAGAGAGGACTCTTCTCACCCTCGGCCGCACTAGGGCATTTGGGAGTGTTTCTTAAATAACTTCATATTTCATTCTATTTCATGTCCATTAATGGTCATCAATAAAACCAAAGAACACATCACTCCAAAAATGGAGACATATGAGAAATGTGAACACAAATTGGATAGAACTAGAACGGAAGGCCAATACAGAGTGAGTTGGAGAATGCTGTTCGGCGGCCTATGCTCCATTGGGGGGGTAACAGGCGTAAGTAACTAAGTAAGTAAGTAAGTAAGTAATGGTCATCAATAGTAAGATTTAAAGTTTCGAACAAATAGAATTATCGAAATGTTCCAAAAAACCCAACAGAATTTACTAGAATCTTTCTATAATTAGTATCTATGACTATTCATCATTTCATTCAAACAATCAATAATAATTTCATGTTTAAATACAATATATATGTACATAGTTCATAGTTATGAATAGGACTCATCTCCTTCTATTATTGATCGAATGAATTAGGCTTTTGTTAAAGAAAAAAAATATTCAAATGCCTTTTTCTTCTTCTTTTTCTTCAAACATGAATAACTACTGCATGATTTGTTACTATACCATGAAAAAATCTACATTCTGCAAGAAATCGTTAAATAGATGATCGAATATTTTCGGAAACAAATAGTTCTTCATGCCAATTAAACTATATGAAGTAAAGATGGTTATAATAAATCTTAGCTAGAGCACCATTTATAGCTTGGAAACTGTTTCGTCTTAGTATGTGATTCCTGAGAGTACGAGTCAGTTATTTACCATAGAGCAATAGATGGGGCTTGCTCGATATTATGGGTTAGTTGAAATTAAACACTGACACTTTTAGATGTTGGTTTAGTGGCCTGGAAAGTAAATGTAAGCGCGTAAATGAAGAACGTTGATCCGACTTCTGGATGTGGAGTCGTGGATGCGCACTACTGAGGAGTTCCTTACCAGAACGAAACGGCTGTCGAGTACTTCCAGGTGGTTTAACAAAGATAGGTGCATGATTTAAACTATAGAAATTCTATAACCTCTACAAATCCTCATACTAATATAAATAAATAAAAGTTATAGCTAGTTATATTCTGGTTTTTTACCCTAACAACTCTATAGTCATGTATATGTTTTTATTTATTCTCTCCTTATTATGCAGAATAAAGCTAACTACCCCAGTTTAATGAATGTTTTGCCATCTTAAATCCCCCACCCTCCTTGAAAAAAAAGTCACATAAAATGAAACTGTAATTGTTTACAATATTACTGAAAGATTATTAAACAATGTAACGCACATATACCATTTATTTCTTCAATCTATGTAATCTTCCTAGTCTAATTGATGAAGGTAATTATAAATAATTAATGATACGTTATTGCGTTTTATTGAAAGAAAATAAAAATTTCATAAAAAATAATAAATTCTCTAACTAATGTTCTTAATTTTTCCCCCCTCTAAAAAAAAGTTATCATTTAAAACCCTAAGTAATAAACAAACATCCGTTGTCATGACTACCGTTCAGTATTTCAAACATATTAATAATAATAATAGTCATATCAACAGTAAAAGAGAATCTTAAAAATATAACGTTATACAACTTGGTGACTACTGTACTCGACTTGTAACCAAGAGGCTTTAGGTTTCATGAGTATTCCATACAATTGCACTTAAACATCCAGTTAGCATTACTCGCTCTTACATGAGTAAATTATGGCTCACAGTCGAATATATATATCTATACTTGGTAAATGTATGACATTATTCAGTATTGGTGAGGATATTCGTAGGCTACCAGTATTCGATCATAGGTGTCTTCGAAGCATTGCCCGTATATCCTGGGACCACCGGGTAAGTAATGCAGATGTTAGGAAACGAGTACTAGGTAAGGATGGCAAATCGATTGATGAAGTAGTGAAACTTCATCAGTTGAGATGGCTGGGACACGTGTTACGTATGCCCAAACACCGACTACCACGACATGTCATGTTTTATGGTGTAGGAGTAGGTTGGAAGAAAGCTACGTGCAGCCAGACCAAAACATGGCATAAATCCATGAAGTCACTGACAAGTGGACTGAGCCATGTTGGTAGGTATAGACTACCTGGTTGGGATCCACGAGATGATAGCAATCGATGGTTAGAGACTTTGAATGACATGTCTGAAAATCGTTTGCAATGGCGAAGGTGCATCCACTCTTTTTGTTCTGCCAAATTCTTATCTTCTGAATGCTTCATGTCTCTATCTTTTTTCTTTTCAAATTTATTTCACTGTGTTATACTCCTTGAATTACATCTTCAAACCCTATCCTTTCCGATTACTGCTTATACTCTTAATACTTCTACCACTATGGAATTTGAATTGACAACTGCATCTCTGTGCTAATGTGATAATGACAACTCTAACTGATGTACATACGAACGAAGTTCTACGTTATGATTGACTGACTGACTGACTGAAGTATTGTTGAGTAATAGAAGAAAACAGTGAACATTTATGGCATAGAAGAACTGAAAAACTGAACACATGTTCATGTAATAACTCTATACTAAATTAAATATTACACAGTTGATTGGCGATTTTATTTAAATGTAATAGATCAAGTTATCTTTTGCACAATATTTTTTTTCTTTTTTTTGCATTTGTTATTCTATCTTTATTTATCTCCCCCCCTTCTATTCTGATTTGTATTTTTCTCAATGTATCTCAATGTATTTTAAAACAGACTATAATAAATGAAATAAGCCTGACTAAGGTCAGTTACTGAGACAAAAAGAAGTAAAAGTGAATTTGACCACGCCTTAAATTATAATAATATTGTGAAATAACTCGAAAAAGAATAAACAATGAAAGTTCACTTGACAAAAAAAAGAGAAAAAGAAATTTGTCATAAATTTTTGATGAAACCAACGAAAAAAAAGGTTATAAAATACACCACCATCAGACAACGGTTACCTGGTGTCTTTTTAAAACAAAAAAAGTGGCGCATCTACTGTAAAATATTTAAATTAAGTGAAACCTATCTCATTTATTAAAATGGAATATATAAAACATACTTATCAGTGTTATGTTATATATTTTGTAGGTATATACTCAATTTTGTTGTTGTAGGGTTTGGTATTCTTACTTTATCATATAGTTTATGAATGATTTTCACCATGAAATGGTATACATGGAATGAGTCATTGAAAGTTGGTAAGATGTACTTCAATGTAATGACCTATTTTAAAACTGAGAAATATATACTAACGCCCATGCAAAGCATGAAACCCAATATATACAAGTCTCATGATAAGTATGTTTCCATTTATTTCCTAATAATGTAAATGTCTAAATTCAGTAAATTCGGATAGCACACTTTTTCTAGTGTTAACCTTAACTGTCCATCTTAACCCAGGTTTGAAATAGGAAGTAAACTTAGGGGTCACCAGGAGGATAACCTAATGGTATAAGTTGTAACATGAAAGAATATAAAGCGTATTTGTTATGTATCGCAAAGAGGAACTTTGGAAGCATATTTTATTTCACGGAACTTGTTAGTTGTATTTACTTTCATCCCAGTTTTGTGGTTTACGATGATAGTCCAATCTAGTGATTTTTGTTATAGACTCTAGCATGTTATTTACTGAGCTACCAAATCCATGTATTCAATAACCTTATTAACATGTATGAAAGTATTTATGAGAAATAATATTCCCTCGAGTACTAAAGAAGTACATTAACCTTATAAAGGCTCTTTACTCGAACACAACTGGTCGATTTGGAGCTTATGGCGAACAGTCATCAGAATTGATTACCTCAAGTGGTGTTCGTCAGTGCTGTCCACTCTCTACATTCTTGTTTAACTTTATCGTAGACATGCTTTTAGAAATAACACTTTCTTCATCCAAATTTAGAGGAGTTGAACATCTACTGTTGTGAATAAGAACACGAGTGGGGACAAGCGAAAGTATTTTAGCACAAATTACAGACTATCTCACTAAATTCTGATAACCATACAATGAAAAGTTAATTTGCAAAATAACAATCAATTGTCTCAATATTTGGTGTTTCTTCTGTAAATATCATTTCATCTTCTTTAATTTCATTGTTCATGCATTTTCCTACCAGTTGCGCTTCATTTCATTTCTTTCCTTATCGGTCTTCTGCCAAAATACATTCTATGTCTGACCATCACCATATGCTACTTATGTGGACATAAGTAGCCCACACCACACTATCATGAGATTCACTTGTTGTCTTAGAATACGTCGATGGCATAATTCTATTCGGTGAAGACGCTGACAAAATGCAGAGTCTTCTGACCACTATAAGCAACTATGCAGGCATGTTCTCCCGAATTCTAATCTTCTGAATGCCTCATGTCTCTATCTTTTTTTTCTCTTTTCAAATTTATTTCACTGTGTTATACTCCTTGAATTACATCTTCAAACTCTCATCTTTCCGATTACTGCTTATACTCTTACTACTTCTACCACTATGTTATTTAAATCGACAACTGCATCTTTGTACCAATGTGGTAATGACAACTCTAACTGATGTACATACGTACGAAGTTCTACTTTGCGACTGACTGACTGACTGACTGATATTCAAGGCTGTCTCTGATCACATTATATACACTAACTGTGCCAAAAAATGATATTTAAAAAGTTTACTAATGAAGTAAGCAATATACATTTCTCTTAGCTAATTAATAATTCTATGAACATCATTTTGTATTTAGAGCCTGGTATCGTTTGTTACTTCATTACAATGCTATTGGTTATTGTTTATCTACATGAAATGGATCATTGAACTAGAAAATACCGTTTTCTTTTTTTGTTGTGCATTTTGTCAGTTACTTTAAATTAGGTTTTTCTTTTAATGAAAACTATTAATAAATCATGAAAGTTGATTTAAATAAAAAGATAAGCATTGGTTTTGAATGACAGATTTCTTTTGGTAAGAAGCTTAAAGATAGCGTACAATGCAAATACATACCTTATATACATATAATATACATGGAAACTTGTTAAATGACGAAGAGGAACCAGATTGTTTCTTTTTTTTCAAAAAAAATTTTTCTTAAAAATGAAAGGGTTCTTTCATTTTGTTTATATTAATACTTAGATAGAGAAGAGATTTGACGATGGATAGGTTATTTTATAGGGTACAAGTTAAACAGTTTAAATTAAAGTTATATCTATAAACTAAAAGATTAGTGTTGAAATATTTTAATAAATAAACAATATAAAAAGTAAAAAAAGGTGTTTATTTAACTGGGCTTATATGATAGATAGATAGATAGATGTATATCTCACAAAATGGTTGCACTCTCCATGTTGGGTGTGAAGTTACAATGATAAAGAAGGCGAGACAAAGTTTATCAATTCCAAGAAATGTATATATTATCCATTGGTTTAGTGAATAAATCTAGTCAATTGGTTTATCTATCGTCTATAAACAATCTTGGTATGTAAACGTTGATAATACCAATACTAATACGCATAATAATAGTAATAATATCAGAAGGGGGGGGGGTTGGAGATTTTAGTATTTTTTTTATATAGTTGAGATCATGAATCAATTGAAGCTAGATCACCATGGAAAACCTGGAAGCATTGGACGGCCGTATGCTCACTAGTGACTAGCTCCATGAGGTATTTCCTGGAGTTCTAGTGAGAAGCAGTAATCAGTGGAGTTCAAACAGGTCTGTTGTGAGATATCAACTGACCGAAGACCT
This sequence comes from Schistosoma mansoni, assembly GCF_000237925.1. Classification (NCBI taxonomy): domain Eukaryota; kingdom Metazoa; phylum Platyhelminthes; class Trematoda; order Strigeidida; family Schistosomatidae; genus Schistosoma; species Schistosoma mansoni. Next base: position 23,424,720 of record NC_031498.1, on the reverse strand, counting down.
TGGTGAAATGGTTGCTCAATTTCGTGAATTGGTTGAAGTTAGACATTAACACCGTTGGATGCCGACTAGCTCAGTGGTCTAGTGGTTAAGCGCTCGCGTGCTAGACTGATAGGTCCTGGGTTCGAATCTCGCGAGACGGGATCGTGTATGCGCACTGTTGAGGAGTCCCACAATAGGACGTGTTGGCCATCCAGTGCTTCCAGGTTTACCATGGTGGTCTAGCTTCAATTGTTTCATGATCTCAACCATATAAAAAATAATAATTATTATTATTATGATAAGACGATTCTATGAACTGTAAATTAATCATTATCGTTATCAATCAAAATGAATAATTATAGTCGTTCTTGTATGGTGTATTTTTGTTGTTTGTTTTTTTTTAGGAAAAAAAATGGCATACTTACTCTGCACTCTGTGTGTGTGTGTACTTGTCTTAAATCAACTCAGTTCATATACATAAAAGTCATTTAAGTAATATAATAAACAACTAGTAGACAGAAGTAAATAAAATTATCCTTTGGAATGAAGGAAGAAAAAGCCTAACTGTTTGAGAGCATATATCTATCTCTCTCTATATATATATGTTATCAAAAGATTTACAAGAAAATATATGTTGACAAGTTATTCTAGAATAGATGGTTGTTTCTTTTTTGGAAATGAGTCATAGGTGTTTTTATTGATGTTTATGATGATAATACTGAAATAGTTGTTTTCTTTTTACGTTGTTTTAAATAAGTAGTATATAGTCTTATTTGTCATATGAAGAGATTTAGTGAAGAATGGGTTATTCATCATTGGTATATTATGGTGTAGGTTACCGATATTTACATAAGTAGTATATGGTGATAGTCGAGCATTGAATGTATTTTAATAGAAGATCGATAAGGAGAGAATGGGAACGGTACGCAATTGGTACGAAAATGCATGAACAATTATATAATCGGAGACTATGGATGGATATTTGCAGAAGGAACAGTCAAATTGAGACAATTGATTGTTATTTTGCAAATTAACTGTTCACTATATGGTTCTCATATTTTAATGAGACATTCTATAGCTATAAGCAAAGACGTATAGTGACTAGCAGTGGATTCCAGGACGCGCGTTTTGTCCTATTTGGGACTCGTCAGCTGGATAATGCTTGTGAATTAAGGCTATTCCGAGGCAATACGCACAGTATGCACATATACCAATAAAAGACTGACCAGTTGCAGTCCTAAACATCAATGGGAAGATACAAACAAACAATACTAAGTAAATTTAGATATTCTGTAATGTCGTGACAAAGTACATTCGATTGTCCCCACTCGTGCTTTGTTCACTACAAAATGATATTGTACAGTAAATATTATGCGTAGTCTTATTGATCAAAGGGATAAAAGTATTGTAGAATTGATGAGATAGTGAATTGTCATCAACTGAAGTAGTTGAGATATATATATATATATTATGTTTGCACAATTAATACCTACCTCAATGTGCATTGCTAACTGGTGTAAAATTAAGTTGAAAGAAGTCTAATGGCAGCCAAACCAGAATGCTAAGTAAATCGTGTAAATAAATGCAGACTAATTGATTGGGGTCTTGGGGATTATCATGATCAACGATACAAAATCTTTCTCTGGCATAGATATATTAACTCTCTGTCTTCTTTTAAATCTTCAGCTTCAAAATTATCTTATACCTTTTATTCCTCAAACTCATTCATTCTTCGTGAATCACATCGTTTATGCGTAATCTTTTCTCCTCTCACTTATATTATTATCTTTACTGCTTCTTTTGATAATTTCATCTCGTTATAGTAATGTAGTATAGTAACAGATGCATCTATATGCTAGGCCCTACACTTCTTATGACGGACTGTTATCTGCTTTATATAGACATTTACCATTGTCAAAACTAGGGTTGGCAAAAAAAACAACAACAACAAACGAATAATTTCTAATTTATTCATAGGCACATACATAAACATATACATGTTACAAACACCATGGCAACATACAAAATTTAAGATAACTGTGAATTGTCTAATAAATAACAGAAAGATTGTTTCTTTTATCAGTTGTAGTAGTGTTAACGTGAAATATTACTTTTGTTTACTTGTCCCGTTAAATAGGAAACATAATAACAATAATAACTCATCAATCACTACTCATTTATAATTGTTTAAGTAGTATGTTAAAACTTGTATGAAAAGTAAGTGCGTATTATCATTACCCTTCTTTTATCGTCATAAAATAATCGTAAATTTAAGAAAGAAGAAGAGAACAGGAATCATGTTCATATACGATTCATAAACTAATGTTAATGAACAAAATATCAACTAACACCCTAGTTAACTTTCCATTGATTCCCTCTCGCATTCAAAGTACACAATACTATTACAATTATTTGTCTCATTAATATTGATGTATTATTGTGAAATGAGATTTCATCTATATTGATGCCTATCATTTTCGTTCCCTTTCATCGACCATTATTTCACCTTTAACTTCTGTAATATAAAACAATGAATATAACAGAAGAATATTAATAATACTGATTAGTAAAACTATTTAACTGAGGTTAGAAGAATCTACAAGCACTAAGGTCACTATGTGAATATTTTTGTATGTATGGGTGGATGGATGGATAAATGTATACGAATTGGAAACTGTAATAATGATGCCGATAAATAACATAGAATAACGGGCTATGAGAAAGTGAAGTAAAAAAGAGGAAAGTAGATAAACTCTATAGTTTGATGGGTTATTCACTATACATTTGTATTAGTTAAAATACAATGAAAATATATCAAATGGCAATGGTGTGTACAACTTATTGGTTAGTAATTTATTGTTCAAAGTGATTGTGTATCATAATATGCATTTGAAAATAATTAGTTGAAGTACATCGTAGCAACAAATTCATCAGTATCACATATTAATCTACATTTAATCAAACGCTGTTATTCATTTTCAACACAACACTGAAAATCCAATGGTGTTAGTCAGTCAGTCAGCCAGCTACAATGTAGGACCAGGTACATATATGCATCGGTCCAAGTTGCCATACCTAGTTAGCAAAACAAGACCAACACCGGATTCACAGAAATAGTTAATTTAGTGGTGGTAGTATATAAAAGATAGGTTGTATATAAGGATATAGTATAGGAAGGAAGAAAGTTATGAAGCAATTTTAATTTCAAGGTTTAAGGGAAGATAAAGAGTATATACACGTGCGCCATTGTGATCGATTCTCAGCCATGTCACACACAGTCCCCAACCATTGGTTACGATGATCACGTGTACCCCAACCAAGTAGTCTGCATCTACCAACATAGCTCAGACTAGAAGTTAGTGACTTCAAGCACTGATGACACGTTTTGGTTTGGCCGCCCCAGTGGTGTTAGTGGTTATTATTTTATAGCAGATATATTTAAAGAACTCCAACATATAGTAATTTTGATATTAGGATCAAAAAGAAACTCTTTTAATTTCTCCTTATCGAAAAAGGATGCGTTCTAATGAATTTCTGTATGATGGGTTGGCAGCTAGAGTACGTGATTTTTATTTTATAGATTGTTGGTTCGGACTTCACGCAAAAGAGTCTTGGTTTGAAAACCGATCAAAAATAGAAGTTTCCAAATCATTACTGGTTTATCAATACGGGGAATTATGCAGAAATTACAAGTAGGGTATTAAATAAAGTTAGCGAATGATCTAATAGGACTTTTACCAGAAGTTTATGCTGATGATGTCGTTCAAAAGAACGGTGAAAGCTCCACGACCAAACCATCCAGCTCAGAGAACAAAACTCCATCAAAAGACTTGGACCTACTTTACGTAGTCTTAACCACCGTTTACCTTGAAGTAAGATTGTATCAAATATGCTCGGCGACTACAAGAAGACCAAACCAACATATATAGCCAGGCTAAAAAGTTATTGGTTAATGGGTTGAAAGGTGCAGACTTCTTAGTTTGGTTTCGTATGATAGTCGTACCAACTTGTTAGAGACAATGATTGACATAACTCAAAATCAGTCTCAATAGAGTGAACGTATTTAAGAGTTTTACTCTTCTGGATCTTGGTTCTGAAATATTTTTTTTCATATCTTTCTATTCTTCAGTTTCATTTGTTCTTTTCTAATCCTTCTCTTTGTTTAGTTGATTACTATCAGTATTGTCACTACTACAATTATTATTACGATTCCTTTGTCAATTTCGCTTTAATTGTCCTCAGGTTAAATGCAGTTGATTGGATCAATGTATATTTTTATCAGCTTCTATCCTTTTTTATGATTGAGTGACTTCTCATAATATATATATATGTAACAACATCACTTGGCCTAATATTTGTATCGAATTGTCATGTTAATGATATATAGTAGGATGGAATGTTTCACTTTCCTCTTTTATCAGCTTACATGATAATACTCAAACATTTTTTGTTTCCTTTTCTCAAACACTAAAAATGGGTAGTTTATTTTGGTGAACTTAGACCATCAATTGTTTCACATCAATAAGATGAGAACAATAAGACTGTTAACTATAATAATAATAGTAGTAGTAATAACATTATGAAGTGACTGTCAGAATCAGTAGTTAACTTCTCAATTCTAATAAGTCAATGATTCATGAATGAAATTTTTTGCACTGACTTTCAAAAGAGTGTTTATGTTGTTTCATTGTGTATCATCTATTCACTATCTGTGTTGCTTACATTGTTGTTAAGTATCTGGGGGTATGTGTGTGTCTGGTTATAATACACGAATGATTCTTAATATTCAATCTTGGACTTATGATGCCTCATATTAATTTTTTTACGTCAGTGATTTTCTAGCGGGATAGAAATTAAGTTTAAAAGTTAACCTTTAAAATTTTTAGTGGTATGTTATGATAAGTGACCTAAGAAGATGCTTCTAAACCTCGAAATGTTTTTACTTTTTCTTATTATGTCTTTTTTCAATTACATTCATTTGTATGTTCGTTCGTTTGTATATAAATGAATGTTTTGTTTGATTATATGGGATTTGAATCGAAAACTGCATCTTTGTGTTAATGTAGTGTGGCAACTCGAACTGATTTACGTACGTACAAAGTTCTACATTGTGACTCACTGACTGACTGATTTCAAGAATGAGTGTGATTAACTTCGGAATTTTCCGTAAATGGTCATCAATTCAATTCAGAACATTGATTTATCGAGATATCATTCGATTGATAAGAATGGTTATGTATGGCTTGTTTTCTTTACGTTTTCACTAGTAAATTGTGCTAAAAAATCTTTTATTCGTGAATGAGTTGCATGTGTACTTGACAACCAGTCAGTCACAGAGCTGTATTCCACAATTAGAAAGCATAATTATAGTTTTGAATTTTCCTTGTTGAAGAGTGATTTACGAGGCACTATTTTATTATCAGAAGGGGGTTTTGTGGAAAATTTAGTAAGTTTATAGTTGAAATCATGAGTCAATTGAAACTTGACCACGATAGAAAATATGGAAGCACTGGCCGCCTGTCCACTAATTTATTGTTAATTAATCTTTAATAATTCAAATGATTAACTGTACTTCATTGATTTATGATGTAAAACTAAAAATGAATAAAACAGACTCATCAGAAACTAGATATACAGTTTTGCTGTATTAGTTCAAAAGACCTGGCTTTCATGCAAATAGGAATTCATCAACAAATGAATTACCAGTTCCCTCCTAACTGAAGGTACACTTTTATGACAACAGTCAACCACCATGAAACCTAAGTCAAATAAAATTTCATGCTGACTACCTAATAACTTACTACCTTCCTTAGTGTACATAGTTTTGGTTCACTTAGACTAGTGGTTATATTGCAACTTGATTGAATGAACTCAATCACTATTTAAGGAATGAATGGCACTGGCTACCATCAAGTGATTCTTCAATGTAAAGTTTTCCATGAAGCATTTCAATTATTGTCATTAACATTTACTGAACACTTATTTAAAGCAGTGCAAATCGATATTAATAAATAAGTTTATTTGGTTGAATGAATCAAAACTATGGTTAATTTTAGAAACAAAACTTAGCAGCTAAGCAATAAATAATATGGTAACTTGATTCTAGACTTATTTTATGGCTTAAAGAAACTTTTCTCATATTTTAGGTTCAAAGCAATTAGTCCCTTTGGTAAATTTCGATAGTTTAAAAGAAGAAGGTCCATGAAATGTTCAATGAACAAGGATGATTAAATTCTGTCATTCTGAGTATCCATAGAGTAATAATATTTGCTGCTAATTGTCAGTGAAATTCAAAACCTAAATCCAATGGCATCATCCTGACTGCTTCTTAATGTAGATCAGAGAAAATGTTTTATCGCAAAATTAATTACTCTAGTTTCATTGTAATACTAAGTGTTCTAGTTGATAAAATTCAAGTGCCTTTAGGAACCATGACATTTCAATCAGTTTCTTACATCTGTTAAAAAGATGTCAAGGTAAAACTTATGCTTAAGTAATCAACATTTTTAGTGCTACCATCCTGGAACTTAATTTAAAACCTTTGAATTAATTACATGCATCTCTATCCTAAATCTAAGTAACTCAGTTTAGACAAACGAAAACATTCAGTGATAACACATGCTCTTGAATGGTCTGTTTACTTACAAAGCTTTTCTTTATCTTTCCGGACATAATCAGCACTTACTTTGGAGAAGCCAAGATTATCTAAACCATCCATGTAAGCTGTAAATTGTTCCTATCATTTCAGAGTAAACCTGGCAAAATAAACGCACGTCGAAAATGATTTTCATCATAAACTGTCATCACCTAACAACCATTGCAACAACAGAAAGTATTGAATAGCTTATTCACTCTAGTCTAAATCACCTGGATGATAGAACTGATGTAGCGGCCTGCTTGAATATCTGGGCTACCTGTTTCTGTCATTTAAATATCTCAACAAGTTATCTGTTTTCTTGTTTGTTTTAATATATCATTATGCCTGTTAGTTTCATAACCTATCCAGGTGCGTTTAAGAAAAGTGTACAACCTTTCGTTATACAAGTTACAAAAAAGCCCAATCATAAACATTGTGGTTGCTGGCAATATTCAGCGTAAAGAATGTACATTACATAGATGTCAATTGACTGGACTGTTAACTTCTAACTGGCGATCACTCAAAATTTATTGCAAGGATCGACCAAGAAGTAAGAAAAGAAAAGATGTTGTAATGCTTCGCGCTGAGAATTCTATATTGTAGCAAAAGTTTAGTATTGAACAAAGCTAATAATGATATTATAATAATATTATTATACTCATTAACTACTCCTTAAATAATTTAGCTCATGACCCACAAATCTCACTGTACACATTTATTTAAAATCAAGTTTTCCATATTCTTAATTTAAGCTACAAAGTTACTACTTGAAATTATTTCAGAGTCCTAAATTAGAATGAAATGGCCATCCGGTGTGATTTTGTCGTAATATGATTACCAGGACGTCTCAAAATATGACGAAACCCATATTTAACTTATATAGTGAATTGAGCATACAAACGAGTCATATATATGTATGTATCGTTACTATGATTTAAGAGTGATAAGTATGCTCCCCTAAATGCCCTGGTACGGCCGAGAGTGAGAAGAGTCCGCTCTCCCTCTCGAAATGCTCTCATATGGTCACGCGTATATAGCCTCTGTCAGGGAAGTCCTACTCACTACCTTCTCATGATGGGGGTGTTGTTTACGAAATTGAGAGAACGAAAAGCGAATGTCCACAGCTTTAACCGGGTTGGTGGACATGGAAAGTTCACCTAAAGGAGTTGGAAAACCCCTATTCCAAACCAATGGTGCACATGGGCTCCAGGATCCTGAGAGAACAAATGGCATATGAATCAATCGTTGGTCACTGGCTACCATAGGACTGCATCTCCTCACAATGCTCCACTGCCTTGTGGGTCAGATCTTTAAGTCAAAGGCTCGGGGTGTGGCCCCCTAAGAAAACCACCTGAGCAGTATCACAGCCCTCACACAAATCTCATTTGATTTGTGTGGCGCATATGTATTTGGTTCCCCTTTGTACCAATATTCAAATAAATAAATAAATAAATAAGAATTCATATTTTAAGACTTTCATGAGAGTTTTTAGTATTAAGTATGATATATACACTTTCATCAGTTATAGATTAATAACTTATACCATTATTTAGAATACATGCCCTCAATATTATACCAGCTTTGTTTATACACCCTTTAGGCATCAAGTTATATTATATATGTATATATCATTGTTAATAATTCTCTATGTTAACAAATGTTTATATAATGTCTTTATTGTTAATGTTTGTTAAGCAAATCTGTACCCGTTTACATGACATGGTAAACATTAAAGAAATAGTTATAATAATAATAATAATAATAGCTCATATGTTTATATACATAGACATGTATATACAAGGTAGTAACACTTATTAACAATAGATTATTAATGTTGATTATCCAAGTTATTTTTAATGGATAGTTTAGTTTGTAAGTGAATGTTATTTAACCTCTGACTCAACTTTGCTTATGATTTTTTGTTGTTGTTGGTTATGATGAATTCTTTACTCATGTAGTGTGAAGATGAAATAAAAGTTTGGCTGTGTATATAATCTCTGTGAAATCTGAAAGTTCTTGTGTAAATTTTTGTGTATATTTTGTTGAAGAGTAAGATATTTATCCTTTTGTCAGTGTAACTTTCAGTAGTAATGTGATAGATCTCATACTGTAACTGAAACTACTGAAATACTTATTTTTTTTTTCGAAAGAATGTAGTTCTATGAGGATATGTACATATAAGGAGTAGTGGTAGTTCAACATCTGATGGGTTTATCTTAGTTTCTTTGGTGCGTAATATTATAATCATTCGTTCAAAAGAATTCTGATATAAGAAATACTCAGTCAGTGTTACTTAACGTGTAATCCACTTGATATTTAGCCGATACCTAATGGGTTTGAATGGTACTCCATTTTGGAGACCAGATGTATGAAATGACTTCCACGGTGTGGGCAGCCGGGAAGTGATACTAGCCCTCATACCCTTAACTGCACACAAGACCAAGTTGGTCGCTTTCAAATCCTTCCTACACCTAATAACTCTGTTATCTCCTCGACTAACCCTTCCCACGTCCTTTTATCGCGTCGCACCGCTAGGGCAAACGATTCGAGTACACAGAACGTTATTCCTGGTCTCTTGAAACCACGCTCTAAACTACATATAGGAACTTTTAATGTCCGAACATTGTGCCAAATAGGACAACAGGCTTCCTTAGCTAGAACTCTAGAATCTTACACCATCGATGTGTGCTGCGTCTCCGAAACGCGCATACAAGATCCGAGTAGTGTCATTCATTTGACCGCACCTAATCAAAATAAAGTTTCATCTCGATACACGCTCCGTGTATCTGGAAGCCCTGACGCTGCTTCCCGTGGCCTCGCTGGAGTAGGTATAGCATTAAGTCCTAGGGCAGAACTAGCTCTTTTAGACTGGATCCCAGTAGACAGTCGTCTATGCGCTGTTCGACTAAACGGATCAGTAAGGACTCGGAAAGATAGGGAAATTCGTCGTTGCCTCTTCGTCGTCTCTGCCTACTCTCCCACTGACTGCAGCTCAGACGATATAAAAGATGAGTTCTACAGGAAACTTTCTGACCTTCTCCGAGAAGCTAGGCGTTCTGATGTAGTAATAGTAGCAGGTGACTTTAATGCTCAAGTAGGTAAACTAAGTGAAAGGGAAGGACACCTGGGTGGATCTTATGGTGTCATGGCGAAAAGAACAGATAATGGCGACCGTCTGTTGCAGCTATGCTCAGATAACCGCCTATTTCTTGCAAATACTAACTTTAAGCATAAGGAAAAACATCTTTTGACCTGGCGACCCCCGAATTCGTCCCAACGTTGGACCCAATTAGATCACATCGCTATCAGCCACCGATGGAGGGGTTCGATAGAAGACTGTCGCTCATTCTGGGGCACATGCTTAGATTCAGATCATGCTCTAGTGCGAGCACGTATTTGTCTGCGTCTTACTGGACGTAGGAAAGACACTGCAGGGAAGCCTCTAAGGGTTCTACTTAATGGTAGGCAAGCTAAGAATATATTTCAGGAACAACTAGAAAAACAGTTAGGCAGCCATGTAAGTTGTGTCCACCCCGAGGCAGCGTGGAATGACATCCGAAAAGCTGTGGAATCAGCAGTGATATCCGCTAATAAGGTAAACCATAACGTTAGGGAGAAACAATGGATCTCGGCAGCATCTACCGCACTGATAGATGCTCGTAAACTCATCCCACCTGGCTCTGAGCATAACGAAGAGCGGAGTCAACTTAAGCGCAGGCTTATAAGAAGTCTACGTAATGATCGTGAACAGTGGTGGGTAGCGAAAGCAAGAGAGATGGAAAAGGCAGCGGCAATAGGTAACAGTAGGCAGCTATTCAGACTCGTTAAAGAAACCGGTATTAGGAACCCGAATATCAGTGAAACCATCTCAGATAAAGATGGGCATATAATTCATTCTCAATCCAGGAGGTTGGATCGATGGGCAGAACACTTTAGGGATCAGTTCAACTGGCCTTCAGCCACACTTCAATTACCCACGATCCCCAGTCGTCCTGAATGGCAAATTGATGTAAGTCCTCCAACCCTCTGTGAGGTTGAAAAAGCTATAGGAAATCTGAAGCGAGGGAGAGCAGCAGGCCCTGACAGGTTGACCCCTGAGATTTTTAAGGATGGTGGTCCAGTACTAGCAGTGAGATTGACTGAGGTCTTAGGTAGAATCTGGGAACTGGACGTAATTCCATCTGACTGGTCCCAATCACTGATTGTGCCAGTTTATAAGAAAGGACAAAAGTCCTCTTGTGACAATCACAGAGGGATCAGTTTGACTAATATAGTGTCTAAAATATTAGCTTCAATAATACTAGGTCGCCTAACCAAAGCTCGTGAAGAGCAGACTAGAGAAAACCAAGCTGGTTTTCGACCTGGACGTGGTTGCATAGACCAGATATTCACCCTACGTCAGGTCCTAGAACATAGACACAAATTCAGACGTCCCACAATAGTAGTATTTCTTGACCTTAAGGCGGCATTTGACTCTGTTGATCGTGAGGTTCTATGGCAATGTTTGTCACTGAAAGGAGTACCAAAGAAGTACATTAACCTCATAAAGGCTCTCTACTCGAGCACAACTGGTCGAGTTAGAGCCTATGGCGAACTGTCATCAGAACTGATTACCACAAGTGGCGTTCGTCAGGGCTGTCCACTCTCCCCATTCTTGTTTAACTTTGTCATTGACTTACTTTTAGAGATAGCACTTTCATCAGCTAAACCTCCAGGAGTTGAACTTTTACCAGGAGACTCACTTGTCGACTTAGAATACGCCGACGACATAGTTTTACTCGGTGAAGACGCTGACAACATGCAGAGTCTTCTGACCACTATAAGCAACTATGCAGGCATGTTCGGAATGCGATTCTCTCCCTCGAAGTGCAAAATGTTACTTCAGGATTGGGTTGCATCGACACCTGAACTAATGATAGGGAGTGAAGTAGTTGAGCGTGTAGACCACTTCACTTATCTTGGAAGTCTCATCAGCCCTTGTGGTCTGGTATGTGACGAAATCTCAGCACGGATACAGAAGGCTCGTCTAGCTTTCGCCAACTTGCGTCATTTATGGCGTAGGCGAGATATCCGTCTAGCAACCAAAGGACGGGTTTACTGTGCAGCAGTTCGCTCCGTCCTACTCTATGGCAGTGAAACATGGCCAATAAGAGTAGAGGATATTCGTAGGCTACTAGTGTTCGATCATAGGTGTCTTCGAAGCATTGCTCGTATATCCTGGGACCACCGGGTAAGTAATGCAGTTGTTAGGAAACGAGTACTAGGTAGGGATGGCAAATCGATTGATGAAGTAGTGAAACTTCATCAGTTGAGATGGCTGGGACATGTGTTACGTATGCCCGACCACCGACTGCCCCGACGTGCAATGTTTCATGGTGTAGGAGTAGGTTGGAAGAAAGCTAGGGGTGGCCAGACCAAAACGTGGCACAAATCAATGAAGTCACTGACAAGTGGACTGGGCCATGTTGGTAGGTGTAGACTACCTGGTTGGGATTCGCGAGATGACAGCAACCGATGGTTAGAGACCTTGAATGACATGGCTCAAAATCGTTTGCAATGGCGAAGATGCATCCACTCTTTGTGTTCTACCAAATTCTAATCTTCTGAATTCCTCATGTCTTTATCTTTTTCTCTTTCCAAATTTATTTCACTGTACTATACTCCTTCAATAATTTCTTGAAACCCCTAATCTTTTGGATTTCTGATTATACTCCTACTACTTCTACCACTATGGGATTTGAATCGACAACTGCATCTCTGTGCTAATGTGGTATGGCAACTCGAACTGATGTACGTACGTACGAAGTTCTACGTTGTGACTGACTGACTGTATGAAATGAGGATTGATCTTCCCCACCATATATATATATATATAATCGATACGTCAATCAATGTGAATAATTGAATTTTAATAGTTGAATTCATGAATCGATGTAAGCTAGATCCCCACTGAAAACCTGGAAGAACTGTACAACCGTTCCGTGCGCTGAGGAGTCCTATACTAGGACGAAACGACCGTCCAGTGCTTCCAGATTTTCAGTGTCCGTCTAGCTTACATTCATTCATGAATCCAACTATTAAAATTACTATATTCTCCACAAACCCCATTCTGATCATAAAATTATTGAAATATTCTTCAATAAGAACGTAATTAATTGTTTTCTTTTTGATAAATTTTCAAATGTTTATAACATAGATTAACACATAATTGTGTTTCGTATCATATTAATAGTTGTATACATTATCACCATTTTGTGATTCGTGGAGATTGTAGAATTTCCATAGTTTGAACCACAAACTGATCTTATCTAGACCAGTATTAAAGACCTGGATGGCTGTTTCGTCCCAGTATGGTCGAAATTAAACACGTACTGAGTTAAATACCACTTCAATAATCAAGAGGTTCTGTGTTCCCACCCGAGACTGACGGTTCTCGTTTCAACTCTCAAATGCTACGTTGCTGATGTACATTTATGAGGAATCAGATACTAGTACTAGATCGCCATTGTGTTTCCAGGTTTTCGACAGTATTCCAACTAAGTTCATGATTTAAACTATCAAACTCCCTTAATCTCCACAAATCTCTTATTATAATAATGTGCTCACTAGTGACTGGTTTCAAGAAGCATCTCGTGAAGTTTTAATGAGAAGACGTGACTGGTAGAATTCAAATGTGTTAGGTATAAGAAAGTTACCTTTTGCTAGTAATGGGTGTTTATTGTAGAATATCATAGATTGTATACAATGTTTAGTTATTTGTTAAATGGGAATTTTCATCATTTTTATTGCTAATTATTTATAGTTGGGCCACGTGTTACGTATGCCTAAACACCGATTACCACGACGCGCTATGCTGACTAGTATTGGGGGTGGTTGGAAGAAAGTGGAGGGCCGCCAAACTAAAACGTGGCACCAAAGCATGAAGTCACTAACTTCTAGTCTGAGCTATGTTGGTAGATGCAGACTACTTGGTTGGGGTACACGTGATCATCGTAACCAATGGTTGGGGACTGTGTGTGACATGGCTGAGAATCGATCACAATGGCGCACGTGTATATACTCTTTATCTTCCCTTAAACCTTAAGATTAAAATTGCTTCATAACTTTCTTCCTTCCTATACTATATCCTTATATACAACCTATCTTTTATATATTACCACCACCACTAAATTAACTATTTCTGTGAATCTGGTGTTGATCTTGTTTTGCTAACTAGGTATGGCAACTTGGACCGATGCATATATGTACCTGGTCCTACATTGTAGCTGGCTGACTGACTGACTAATTATTTACTTATTTTACAATAATTTATAACACAATAATGATGCATTAATAGCGTTTTACTTTTAATAATTAGCTTATTGAAATTAGATTATAATTAAAAATTAATACTACAGAGTTGTTTCATTCATTTCCATTAATAGTTAGGCAAAGATAAGATGAAGTATTTAAGGTAAAACACGTACATAAATAAGTGTGTGGGGGTGGGGGATGGGGAAACAAATTAAGAATGAATATAGATTGAAAGATAATGATTAGTTTCAATTGTTTCTCATTCGTTTTTTCTTCTTTTTTTTCCATAATGAACTTCCTGTCTAGAGGCGATATAACATGAAATTGTTAAATTTGTCATTAGTATCTTCTTGTCCAATACTTTAAATAGTTTGTTGTGTTTTTTTGTCCATATTGAAATGAAAATTTTTTTGTAAAGAGAGAAAAAGAGAAAGATTTGGCTTTTTTATAAAAAATGAAATAATTTAATTTTAATCTGTTTTGGCGAGACTATCATTTATGGACGAGCCAATCAGAAGCATTTGAGGGATTTCAAGGTCATGGCGCTCAAGAGATTTCAAGGTGGCGGTGCCAATTTCAGTACCTGATGCTCGTGTACGATCAGTTCACATAAGATTTTAGAGATGTGACAATTAAGCGGCTACAATAAATGGGACTAATAAGAAGTTCCTTTATTTGCGATTGCGGTAATCAAATGACTTGTAGACCTTGTGCAGACTGCCGTGATATTATCCTTCGATGTAATATATGTTGGAGGAAGACATTTGCTAGGATAGGAACCTTTATCGCTCGGTCCAGATTGTGACTAAGGCATATTATAATGATTGCCGCCAACTGTATAATAAAAGCACCAGTAACATTGGCTGCAATAATCGCAGATGTTACTGAAGCTTCGGCTGTTCAATGGTATGAGTATTGTAGGGACATATCCATAATAAAAATGATAAACTTACACAACCGGAGTATACACAAACAATTATGAAGCTATGGGGTTGAGGCTGAGAGGGTTTTGTGACCTTATCATGGCTTCAAAGACTGAGTATCATGGAACCATATGGATGAGTTCCTCTACCTTATGCATTATGACTTTGGAACATTGAACCTTGACTTTGAACCTTTTTCCAACCTTGACGAGTTTTTGGACTATATGAAAGAAGTGCATCCACTTTAATTATTTAGTTTTTTATAATAAATTTTCACTCTATGCTAACTGTTTACTGATTGGTTAATATTTCGCAGGGTCACTTGAGATTCGTTCAAAGGTCGTCCATAAATTATAGTCTCGCCTATTTTTCTTATAGTACAAATCAAAATTTTTTGTATAAGACTTCTACTTACTTTATAAATGAATTCGAACGCTAAATTTCTTTCATTGAACTTCCTTCGTTTACAGAATGTTCGATTATGCAGCTTAATAATGATTAGTTATTACCTCTTTTACAACTCTCACGAAAGAAAGCTCTTTGGAACAATTTTAAGGTTAATGTTCTTTAATTAACCGATACTCAGGATCAACCTAAAAAATAAAATCTTTAATCCGAATATTATGTCTATCTATATATTAATTCACCTGTTCCTGCTAAGCTATTTACATAGGTCGTTTTATGTGAGTTATACTGAAGAGAATTTAGAAACATTATTCAACTTAGTTGAACAGAAGAGGAAATGGATCAATAAGAAGCTCTATCATCAATATTTCTGTAAAAAGTATAGCTAGAAAGCCAAGTAGAGATATAATCACTCCATTGTAGCTACCCGCGATTTACAAGCTTCTCTCAGAAAGTTTATATATTTATGTAATGGTTTTTTCAGTGACAAACATGCCACGTATATTTTTAAAAATACTTGACAGAAGAAAAACGAATAGCTTGCTCAACCGTTAGTAACCAATGAGGTCCATGATAGCAATAATCAAGCAGTTAAGTAACAAAACACGTAATAAAAATATGCAATTGATATTCTAGAAGAAAGATCTCTGCTATGATAATAAAACCTGTAATGACATTCAGATACAAATAGCTTTGTCAGAACAGAATAATTTAGCAATAATTGAAAAAGTTAGCTATTACTGTTTCAGATTTGACGACGTTCTCTGGAATAATAATTAAAGTTTCGTCATTGAAACGATGAGCTCTTAGAAGGAAACAATGTCAAAGCATTTTATTATCTACAACTTCCTAGTGTTATTATTACACGGCTCATCTGTATTAACCTTCGACAACAGTTGCAGATATATCTGACGAGCCTTCACGAGATTTCGAAGGAAACCTAACAATTCTGACTGTAAAACTTGAAAACATGATTTCCAATATTCTCCAAAATATATTTAGCTTTAATGTATATTATATAGCGTGATTCAACAAACTGCTCATCATAAAGATTTTATATTGTAACACAAGTATAATCTATCCCGATAATTGCTTTCCAACTAGTCAACTGTTATCCGTATCAATTATATTTTAACCACCAGTGTATTTTCATTGACTGAGTTTATTAGGGTTGAAGAATAAAGACAGTGAAAAGTATTGAACTCTTTTTCACTACAGTATATCACAATAGTTGTAATTGTCGTCCGAGTTACAGTAAAATACATTCACTAAACTTAATGAGTGCCATCAGTATAAATCCATGCTTCTATGTCTCAAATTCATCTGTACATTAAACGTAAGCGAAATTTTCAATAGTATGTTAATTATTCACATTAAGGAGACATGGTTTTGAAAAAATTATTTAAACAGTTATTCTTAAGAACGTAATTCACTTTTCGCAAACAAGATAAATGTATATAATCAGTTTAATATGTCAGGTAGAAATAGGTTGAATGCCGGCTCAGTGATCTAATGGTTAAGCGCTCTCGCGCGAAACTGATAGGTCCTGAGTTCGGATCTCGCGAGGCGGGATCGTAGATGCGAACTACTGAGGAGTCCCACAATAGGACGAAACGGCCATCCAGTGCTTCTAGCTTTTTCATGGTGGTCTAGCTTCAACTAATTCATGACCTCAATTATCAAAATTACTATAATATCCAAAAAACCCCTTCAGAAATAGGTTTCTTTAAATAAACAATTCTCCCGGTTTATTAAGGATGTACTAAATTCCTGGTACAAATCTTTTTCGTATCGATTTTTTCTATTTGTTCTTCGTCTTCTTCAACTATTGTTAAGCATATGAATATATTTTTTCTTCTTTAACACTCTACTAACCACAAACAGAAATTTTTTCAGTTTTTTCTGCGTAATTTTGTGAATTGACTAGTGCCCCAAAGATACTATCTCTCTCACACACACATATATACAGATAGATAGAAACATTTATGTGTTTTTTAAGACTCTTCATATGAACTACTTCTCTCATCAACAAGTAATCAATTCCCAGGTGAATCAAAAGTCTTTAATTGGTGGTCTACAATGATGAGATGATAGAAAAATACGTATAATCTATAAGAATAGGAAAATTCTTATAAAAAAATCTTTTGAAGAATCTGAACTAAGGAGAACAGGATACGATAATAAAAAAAGCATACAGCATGAAACTGTATATAAGTAGTATGTAGTCTGTATGTTGGATTGGTGTTTGTTGTGTATCTCAGGTAAAAAAATAAAGTTTCATTCGCATCTCATTTGAATTTTACATTTTACCGAAGCGAAGACTACCACAGATATAGAAGAATACAAACTATGAGTATAATCTTGGTATTTATTTACTATGTAATCTCGTGAGTCCCATAATAGGACGAAACGGCCGTCCATTTCACTATCAAACTAGGTAGTATGTAGATATTTTTTAATTTTCATTCGAATTAATATGAGCTTACACTGACAGTTATTCGTATGTGGTACTGTCTTTAAAAAAAAATTCTCATCAAGTCGATTACTAAGATTCGGTATCGCGAAATAGTTTCTTGGGAAAGGTTAAAAAACAGTGACTTACTTACCTGTTATGACACCCTACTTAAAATGTGTAAGCCACCTATTTTTGAACTATGCAACTGTTGAAGTTAACCTAACAGTTTTAAGTTTCTTTGAACGGAACACCTACGAGTGGTAACTGTATCTGCTTACAAGCTTTTATGAAAAAGCTGCAAATGATTGTGATGCTAAATACTGAAAAAATGTAAACAGAAATACTTCAGTCCTTGGTATTTTTTCCCTTTTATCTATGCCTTGACATGATGCGAGATAAATACTATTGAAAATCAAGAACTTTGTATTTGATAGATGGAAAAAAGTTGCAGGAGCTGAATATGTACAAAAGTTTAGTGACTAAGTACATGTGACAGATACTGACTGCTAAAAAACATAAAACATTTATCTGATAACTAGAATAGGAATACATGGCAAAGATTATTGTTATTATTATTTAAACACATAAATATTGGTACAGAAAGCACCAGATAAATATGCGCCACACAAATCTCATTTGATCTGTGTGAGGGCTGTGATACTGCTCAGGTGCCCGAACAGAAGTAGGTGGTCTTCTTAAGGGGTCACACCCCAAGTCTTTGACCTAAAGATCTGGTCCACAAGGCAGTGGAGCATCGTGAGGAGATGCAGTCCCATGGTAGCTGGTGACCAACAATATGTTCATACGCCATTCGTTCCATCAAAATCCTGTAGTCCATGTGCACCATTGGTTTGGAATCAGGGTTTTCCAACTCCCCTAGATGGACTTTCCGTGTCCACCAACCCGGTGAAAGCTGAGGACATTCGCTTTTCGTCCTCTCAATTTTGTAAACAACAGTAATGCCACGAGAAGACAATGAGTAGGACTTCCCTGGCCGAGGCTATATATTCGCGTGGCCATGTGAGAGGATTTCGAGACGGTGAGCGGACTCTTTCCACTCTCGGCGGTACCAGGGCATTATTAGTAGTTTTATTAATGTCCTTATTCAATATTATATTTTTGGTACAATGCAGAATTTTCAGCTCAAAGTATTTCAACGAGTTTCCTTTTCTTATTTCTTCATCGATCCTTGCAATAAATGTTGAGTGGTCATCAGTTGGATGTTAGCATTCCAGGAATCGACGTCTGGATAATGTATATTCTTTTCAATGTATATCGCCAGCAACCACGATGTCTATGATTGGGCTATTTTGTAACTTGTAAATCGATATTTCATAAACTTCTCGCAAGCGCATCTGAATAGTTTATGAGACTATTATACATAATGATATGTTAAAACAAACAAGAAAACAGATAACTTGTTGAAATATTTAGATGACAGGAACAGGTAGCCCGCCTGTCTCTGCGGCGGGATTCAGGTCTAAGCACTTTGTATTTTACAATGAGCCAACTATTTTTGTTTAAGTGAATAAGAAATTTATGCATTTGCTTACTTTCATCTGTAAACTATTTCGTTTATTTTTCGTATTACCTGCTTAAAATCCTTATTAGACAGACCGGTATTTCACGTTAATTCACTCTCGTAGCTTGTGGTAATATATATCAGTGAAAGCTATCATGAATAAAATGATTGGTTAACTACTGTGGTCTACAGATTGGAAATCTGGTCCACCTTCTAAAGTTATGGACATTCCTGAAGTGTTATTAACCTGAAAACTAATGGTATAACTCAAAACTAATTGAATGAAAGTGTGTAACAACTATCAATACCAAATTTTTCCAAATTGTATTGCATAATAAACTTAGATTTCTATCTTAGTATTGCTTGACACTAACATCGGTAACAACCTAATATTTTAATGATATCATGAAGTTAAACAACTACTATAAACTCATTAAATATTTGAAAGAGTTGATAAGTAATTATGAAATCAAATGTTAATCTTAATTATTCAGATAGAACATTCTAGAAAACATAAAAAAAAATAAGCCATAACAATTGGCACTTGACAAATGAGCCAAAGAAAATGTATGACTGTTTGATTTCTGGATTTTTCTTGGAAGTCCCATGAAGCAGTTATTGGCGGAAAGTAATTTTTTGTATATATATAATCATGTATATATTTATATATACGACGTGTTTGCTTACTATGTTACTTATTAAAGTGGTTATTACAGTTTCGTACTAAAACAGAACAGCCTCCCAGTCCTTCCAGATTTTTACTAGTTGTCTAACTGAGATTGATTTATGATCACAATAACATTTAACAATCTCCACAGCCCCTATTAATGATATTAATAACACTGAATCCGATCGGTGGATAAATTACATTCGAGAGATTGAATTAAAATACAGTAATACTGACAGTGACAACTTCATTCAATTCATAATATAACAGAAATTATCACCCACCTCAAATTTAGCTTATTCAAATTATCAGCTTGCAGTGAGAATATGATCGTCACCTCTGTTATTCTCCATTATAAAATTGTTTATTCTTGAAAAAATGAAGTTTGAAATTCTGTTTATAAAACTTCATAATCACAACTTTCGGAAAAATACTGTGATTCTTGTCAATGTAAACCATTTAGTCCCTCGTGTGATGAAAAATAAACTTATAACAGCTATTATTGTTATTATTATTATTATTATTAGTAGTAGTAGTAGTAGTAGTACCATTGATATTATTATTATTACTATTATTATCGGTTACTGACTGATAAATTTGGGTGTCGATCATGTGTAGTGTCAATTAGACCAACTAATAATGACGTTCAATGTTCTGTATATCTGTACATACAAACTTAACTATTTACCTACCTGCTCATTTGTACAATTGTTTACCTGTCTATCATAATAATTCGTATACTTTTATAAAATAAACGATTTCCGCATAAATTTTTACTACAATCTGTTGAAATTGGTTCACAACGAATTGAACAGATACAATATTACCATTTACTTATTCTTTGTTATATTCATGGAGTAGAGTATTGAAGGCTGCCTAAGCTTATTTGTGTAATATGTTCTTCTGTTCTTAAGGAAATCTCACAGGGCGATGAATATGTGGTTGAAATTGTAGCTCATGATTGAAACTTGATCATTATAGTTCGACTAGTATTTAAGATTAAACATTATGACAGGAATTATAGTCACCATTCAAATAGCTCATTCGCAATACTTTTGATTAGGCGGCATGGAGTTGAACTTCACAAAGAATATCAATTTACCTTAGACTGAATATATCCACGGTTGACGAATCTCATTTAGTACGAAAGGTGGATCTTGAGCTTACCTTACCGGTTACTTCCGATCAGATTTCAGGATAAGATTTTATTCCATTCAGTCTAGCACAACATTGAATCCATACCGTATTAGCACAGAGGAATAAAATTATTTGGGCAAATCCTAAAGTAGTAGAAGTAGTAACAACATTAGGAAAGATTAGGCATCGAAGACAAAATTCGAGAAAATGTAAGTTAGTAAGAAAAATTCACGAGAACTTTAGAAACTGAAGATCGAAATGAAACCAAAAATAGTATGCGCTAGCGCCATTGAGAAGGATTATGAACCATGTCATCCAAATTACGCGGATTACAACCAGATAGTCTTTACCAACTGTCACGCCTCAGTCCAACAGTCAATATCTTATGGACCGTTGCGTATCCTGGTTTGGATGCCCCTACCCTTCTTGTAACTTGCTCCTACACCGGCCATGTGTAAAAAATGTCCCAATCATCTTAGTTCCTAAAGATTCACTACCTTGTCAATCGATTTTTGCGATCATCTAACTCCACAATTTCCAACTCGATGGTTCAAAAATATACGAGCAATGGTTCAAAGACACTTATGATCAAACGCTATTAGTCTTTGAATATCTTCTATTTTTATAGATTGAGTTACACAGCCATGAAGTAGAATGGAGTGAACTCCTGCTCAGTAAACTGTTTTATTTTAGTTGTTAGACGGATATCTTGCCTACTCCACAGATGATTTAAGTTGATAAAACTAATTTTGAATTATTAAAACGTATGTTCAAAGATATCGAGATTTCCATTATTTTAGTAACTAATTGAATCACATGCAAAAGAACTCAGAGCCGATAAAAAAGAGTTAAATACGAAAGCTTGAAAGTATACTAACTGTATTTAACCTCATTATCCTACAAATGTTATTTTCTAAATATCATGAATCCTTTTAAGTGACAGTTTATGTATTTAAGCATTTATCCGTTTGTGAAGAAATACACTATAATGAAACCTATAATGAAATCCTACGATTCAATATAGTCCTATTCATAATGCTTGTTTTCTCATACCGTTATTCAACGGTACATTTTATCAAATTATTTCGCTTTGGATACAAAGTTTACAATGGCTTTTTGTTATAAATGTCAATGGATTAACTTTTTGTAATATAATAATCAACACTATATTAAGCATGAACTAAACGGATAAATTTACTCTACTAGTTAAATGACCAGTACAAAATAATGTGTATATGTTAGTACATCTAAGTGCAAACCATTAATATGACTATTGGCTATCGTCCTCCCTCCCTATCTTTTCTTAACTGATTGATTACCTTTACATTTGTCTATCATTATCAGTTACCAACTGTAGATCATGACTATGGGGATTCATCACACCTTACACATTTTGCCTTCAATAAAATAGCATCATGTATAATAGGTATTCCTATTCATGCACGTATACACATACATATATATACATTTTGTGAATAATAATGCATAACGTGCTGTTGTTTACTAAAGAATAAAAAAACAGTAAAATTTTGTTAAAATACCCTCTTCATTTTTATCACACTTCTAATATCAGTTTACATTTTCCTGTAGAGGGGTGGTTGTTTACAAAATGGTAGTCATAGAGACGATGGTGGTGTTAGGATATTAATTAGTACTAATATTAATTTTGTTAGTAGTAGTATTAGTAGTGTGTATAGTAGTTGGTTTATTTTCGATTCTTAACTTTTATTATCAGTTTATTACCGTTGATATTTTTTTGGCTTTTAAAACGGAAATGAAGTTTTAAATTATGGTTTTATTATGTCGAAATTTATGTGTGGATGCGTATGTGAGGAAGAAAAAGGGAAAGAAACCTGGTGGGGGAAGATGTGAAAAATACTTCAGGTATTAATTTCTTCATAGTCTCTCCCTCCCTCCCTTTATTATATATATATATATATATATATATATATATATATATATATAGAGAGAGAGAGAGAGAGGAAGAGTGAAGTTGGTCTAACTTCGATTCACTTAATTTAAAAAATTACTTATTACCTCAGTAAAGTGAATTGTATCCTAAAGCTAATACATATATACAAATAAGTAATTTATTGCCAAGATGCTTTTCTCGTCTATTTGATAAGGAGTTACACCGTACATCCGATTTCATTTCCTTAGATAAATATGTCATTCAATTTTAGACTATACAAAAAACTTCAATGTTCTCTGTGGTATTCAGTTGTACACCTTTGTCTTCAATGTTGTTCACAGTTATTAACAAAAGGAAAAGTAGACTACTTTCCCATCTTGAAATATCTCGGCGTTAATACAATGCTGGTGAACTAAAAATTTAACGTGTAACACTAGTCAAACACATAAAGTTCAGATTTATCTGAGGTCCCGTTACGCTGATTTTTTATTAATGGATATAAATATAAAAATACCTTTAAAAAAACATGTCATTACCATAGTCAAGTGAAGGTACGTGTCAAGGCTCTGAGCCATATGCTATCTATGTGTATACAGGTATGCGGGCTAAAAATACCTCCCCTGACTATCAAAAAATAAAGTAGGTGTGATTGAAAATAAATCCATTAGGCAACATTGAATATTATATTGTCGATTCATTGTGTCATTGAACCAACAAACGGATAGCCATACAGGCCTACTTTACACTATACTTCACTCATCTTCATTAATGTCATCCTTTTTGGTTGAGTAGGGTTAATTTTACTTGACATCATGGTGGTATATACAATATGAAAAGTGTTGAAAAAAATGTTCCTTTACAAAATAAAGCAACCTGCTGTTATATTGGCATTATGTAACTCTTTTTCCAAGTTATTGTCATATATAATAACTGTCATCTAAAGCTAAGTCATTCGAGTACAGTCTACACAATTAATTTAAAATCAGCAGTTAGTTGCCTTGGTTCGTAAATAAATAGTAATAAACAGATTATCATCCTGTGATAACCAAACCAATCGGTTAGTTTGTCTTTCTCACCAAGTAAAACCTTTGAGAACAGTAACCATTAATAGAGGAAACTAGGATAATAGCCGTTTTTGTTCAAAGATTTTACGCATTTCTACTCTTCTACGATTTCACAACATAGGAACGTCGATCTACATGTAGTTAATTTTTCTTTATCATAACCAACTTGTTTACACATACATGGAACTGCACTTTCTAACCTTAGATTTTAAGCTTTAACTGATTCGAAAGGGTTTTTGTGGATATTTCAATATTTTCATAGTTGAAATCATTAGTCAATTGAAGCTAGACCACTATAATCTATAATCATATGCTCACTAGTAACTGACTGTAAGGAATGTTTCCTTGAGTTCTAGTGGTAAGCAGTGACCAGTGGAGTTCAACCAAATCTGTTGTAGAGATATCAACTCACTGAAGACAATTGGTGAACGGTTGCTCAACTTTGTGGATCAGTTGAAGACAGACATTTAACACAGTTGGATGCCGGCCAGCTCAGCGGTCCATCGGTTAAGTGCTCTGGCGCGAGACTTGTAGGTCCTGGGTTCGAATCTTGCGGGATCATGGATGCGCACTGCTGAGGAGTCCCATAATAGGACGTGTTGGCCGTCCAATGCTTCCAGGTTTTCCATGGTGGTCTAGCTTCAATTGATTCACGATTTCAACTATGAAAATATTTAACTAATTCTTTGAAATCCAAAAACTGGTTTTATTTAAATTCATTGTGTTTAAAAAAAATTGTTTGATGTTCGATTTATGATTACCCAAACAACCATTGCCTTACAAATGTTTATTAAATAGACCTGTTTATACATGTATGTATATACATGAAGGTAACAGTTTTCTTTCGTGTAAACAAACTATTTTTCAATAGAATAATTTGTAAGTAATTTACTGAAACAATATGAAATAACCGAACCGTACGAATTGAAGTTATAGCGCGAAAGTTATGTGTAGTTTCTTGCATTTCTTGTATAGGATTTTATGGATGTAGTTTAATTTTCGTACCTACAACCACAGACTCATCTTAGCTAGATCATCATTGAATACTAAAAATTACTGAACAGATGGTTTGTCCTAGTCTGGAACTTCCCAGAAGCACATATCCACGACACCACCACAGAGAACCGAACACAGGAAATTCATTTAGATACTGCTACTGTGGTGTAGAGGTTAAGTGTTCAAGTGAGAAAAGGAAAGTCCTTGATTCAGTTCTTTGTGGCGAGGTCGTCGATGCTCACTCCTGAGGATTACCCTACTAAAATGAAACAACTGCCTGCTGTTTCCTGACTCTTATTATTATTCCAGCAGTAGTCAATTTCTGATTAAAACCACGAAAATGATCTTTTTACTATTTTTTTACAAGCTGCTTATCGACGACTACTGACTTTGAATGACATGGCTCAAAATCGTTCTCAGTAACGCAGATGTCTCACTATATACTCCAAGTTTCTAAAATATTCATAATTTTTTTTATCTTGAATACTTATATTTTGTCGGGTCGCATTTTCGATTTTTTATCTTTTCTACTACCACTGATACTGTTACCGTCACTACTACTCTGAGATTTGCCCCGACAATTTCATTTCTCTGTGTTAATGGGTATGACAACTAGAACTGACGTACATATATATCAGACTCTACGTTGCGTTTGACTAACAAACTAACTAACTGACTGACATGGTTTACTTTACAGATAAGTGTATATAACCAGCTTCTTTTACAAGGGCAGTCATTATCTTTATCTGGAACGCTAGATAATGAGAATTTCATATACCACGGTAATTCATGATTCTCGCTGTTGAAGATCATTCTCTTTCAGCTTCAGAGCTCTATTAACTGATATCTCATTTGATTGTTTGCGTACTAGTGATAACACACGGCTGTCCGAAATGAAGTAGAGGGAGAGGGACAAGTATACGAAATCACATTCTATTTGGCTTTTACGGAATAATCATTTTAAAACAGAGATCACTTTAACAGCTTTTTATTAATACAAAACTTTTTATTATTATCTAGGTAGTGGTCTAACATTGAGCGGTCCATGATCTCAACTAAAGCTTAAGAATCTCCACAGACCTATACTAATAATTATCATATACTCATTAATGACTAACTTCAAGATAAATTTCCTGGAGTTCTAGTGAGAAGCCATAACCACTAGAGTTCATTCATGTCTGTTGTGAGGCAGTGACTCACTGAAGATTGGTGAACGGTCGTGTAATATTGTGGAATGGTTGAAGTTAGACATTAACAACATCGAGTGGCGGCTCAGCAGTCTAGACGTTAGGCGTTTGAGTGCGAGATCAGAAGTCCTGGATTTGGATCCGACGTGTGAGATCGTAGATGCGAAACCGCCCTCCAGTTTTTCCAGGTTTTTCAATAGTGATCTAACACTGATTCATTCATGATCTCAATCACAACTCAACAATCTCCACAACTCTAGACTAACGAGTAAGAAGAATTTAAAAGGTGACAACAATGTCATCAAAGGTCACAAATTAACATAAAATGATATCATCTATTGACAACATATTATTAAAAATTAATCACAATTAATCATTGTTTGAGTAAAATCAGTCAATGATGTGATACCTCAATTATTCTCTCCAACATCCTCTCATGACACATAAAAAGGTCAAAGGAATAAATTATTATTATTATTAATAGATCAGCCTTAGAAGTTGATCATTTCTAATTTGATTTGCATGGAACCTATT
Source organism: Schistosoma mansoni (assembly GCF_000237925.1). NCBI lineage: Eukaryota > Metazoa > Platyhelminthes > Trematoda > Strigeidida > Schistosomatidae > Schistosoma > Schistosoma mansoni. The sequence goes on along the minus strand of NC_031498.1, from coordinate 23,398,009 downwards.
TAATTATAATCTTACTGATAAAAATGAAGGTGTGAAATGGTATGTCAAAGGTGTGTCAAATGAATGAACTTTAATTCATCAATGAACTTTTTGTTAGGAATAATCCCTTTGTAACCTTTCTGTGACCTTGACACCTAGACTTTCAAATGAGATATGTATAAAAGAATTTGTCGCATTTAAAGTTTATTTGTTTTCGCTGACAAATCAAGGTATTGGTGATAAGAAAGCGAGAAATTAATTAGTCCTCTAACAGTTAATTTAATTAAACACTAAATATAATTAGTCCCTTTGATAAATTTGATTGTATGTGTCTATGCAACCCCTAAAGACAGTATGATATGATCTATTTTGATCTATAAACCAATAAAATGAACATCAAAACTCTTACATAAACCTGTAGAACCTTAAATCATTACCACTTATAAGCAACCTAGTAAATAACGTTATGAGATGCAGATACATTCAGTTTAAAACAGTGAATAGTTTGAAACATACTATAGATTACAATGTTAATAGTGCTTGGTTACATACCACACATTTTATTTCCATCCTTCTGTTTAAATAAAATTCATTGAAAATTAAACCTCATTAAGGTACCTTAGTTAAGAGAACACCAAACTAAAATCAATAAGCTTCCTTAGTATTATTTACTAATATACTTTCAAAATTTCCAAGACCTCATGTTTGTTTCCATTTATATATATATACAGCTGCATGATTAGGTACATATATATTCTCATGTATTGACAAATTTTCTTTTGTTTGTTTCTTTAATTTGTATGTATACGTGCCTCATTTCTTATATGTTTATCGTCAAGCCATTAATGATTGATGGGACTTGGAGGGCTACAAAAGAGGTTAGTACTGGAGATAGAAAAAGAGAGAGAGAGAGAGTTAGTGGGCGAGTGAGTGAGTGAACGAGAAAACTAAGGCTATTAGATATGGTAGGTGACAGATGTAGAGGATAGTACTAATGACCAAAAGTAAACAGTATTGAATTCATTCTATCCTTTTTTTCTTTCAAGAAACTATTGTTTCATTCAGTTTTACACAGCATAAACAATATTTGTTGATGATTTCTATTTTTTGGTTTGGCGGTTAAAAGGAAATGAGAGAGAGAGAGAGTAAACTGTTACCAAGGCACAAATAGAAGAACGCTTTTCTGATCGAAATTGGTTATGGAGGGACTAGGGAGGGTGGCGCATGTATACATATATACTAAGTTTTTACAATGTGTATGCATCATTAAGAAACATACAAATAAGGATAATGTTACTGTAAAACAATTAGGAAAAAAGTTAAAATCAATGTTGTTTAAATTATTGGTCGTTTTTCTTTATTGTTTACTTACATTTTCTTGATACTGTTGTTTCCCTTTTTGACAAGTGTAATTGAAAATAAATAGGAGTCAAATGAACAAACTACTGTGTACACTAATTCAGTTAATGTTCTCCATTTTTCATCATTTGTGTATCAATACCGTATGTATGTCTTTAAAATATTACAGTTACTAGATAATATTAAATAAAGCTAAACTTTATTCATTCTATTTTTATCAATACAATTTTTAGTATAGGATTGTTGAGTTTAGATTGATATCATCGTGGTTCAGCATCGATTCATTCATGATCTCAATCTAAACTCAACAATCTCAAAAACCCTATACTAGTATTTATCATGTGCTCACTAATGAGTAGATTCAAGATAGATTTCCTGGAGTTCTAGTGAGAAGACGTAACCAGTGGAGTTCATCTGTGCCTGTTGTGAGGCAGTGACTAACCGAAGATAGTGCTGGATCAGCATTCTCAGTCAGTCAGCTACAACGTAGGACCAGGTACATATATGCATCGGTCCAAGTTGCCATACCTCGTTAACACAACAAGATAACACCAGATTCATAGAAATAGTTAATTTAGTGGTGGTAATATATAAAAGATAGGTTCTATATAAGGATATAGTATAGGAAGGAAGAAAGTTATGAAGCAATTTTAATCTCAAGGTTTAAGGGAAGATAAAGAGTGTATACACCTACGCCATTGTGATCGATTCTGAGCCATGTCACCTAGAGTCTCCAACCATTTATTACGATAGTCACGCGGACCCCAACCAGGTAGTCTGCATCTGCCAACATGGCTCAGGCTAGAAGTTAGTGACTTCAAACACTGATGCCATGTTTTGGTTTGGCTGCCCCTAACTCTCTTCCAACCTTCCCCAATACTAGTCATCATAGCGCGTCGTGGTAATCGGTGTTCAGGCATACGTAACACATGGCCCAACCATCTCAGTCGATGAAGATTTATCACCTCATCAACTGATTTACCATCGTTACCTAATACCCTGCGTCTAACCTCACTATTACTTACTCGGTGATCCCAGCAGATGCGAGCAATATTTCTAAGGCATCTGTGGTCAAATACTAGTAACCTACGAGTATCTTCTACTCTTAATGGCCATGTTTCGCAGCCGTAAAGTAGAACAGAGCGAACTGATGTGAAGTATACTCGTCCCTTAATCGATAGACGGATATCTCGTCTTCGCCATAGGTGACGTAAGTTGGCAAAAGCCAAACGAGCTTTTTGAATCCGTGCTGAGATTTCGTCAGACACCAACCCATTAGGGCTGATCAGACTTCCAAGATAAGTGAAGTTGTCGACTACTTCACTCCCTATCCTTAGTTCAGGTGTTGACGCAGGTCAGTCCTGGAGTAACAATTTACATTTGGATGGGGAGAAACGCATCCCAAACATCCTGGCATTATTACTCGGTTCTAACTGAGTAGTCTAGAGGTTAATTGTTCGCGCGCGAGACCGGACGTCCTAGATTTGTACCCCACGTTTGGGATCGTGGATGAGCATTTCCGAAGAGTTTCATACTAGGACGAAACGGCTCTCCAGTGTTTCCAGATTTTCAGTGGTGGTCTAACATTGATCCATTCACAATTCAGTTTTACAAATTAGTCGATATGTACGAGTTGGAGAAATGTGTTTTTGCAGAAAATAAATCGCTCGCTACAAATCTATCTTTTTTATCATCATTTACATAATAAAAATCTATTCGACATTTGACGCCCTTTGATTATTATCACAAAATAAATAACAATAAGTTCACAAATTCAATGATGAATTTGGTTTATTTTCATTATTGTTAAAATTGTAAGTTCAGTTTTAATGAGGTTGATGAATATCAACAAAATAATAGAGAAATGGGCCTGCTAATCACGGTACACATTATCGTTAATATTCAATAAGTATGTTGAAAATACGTTATAATTATTAAAAGAAACATTGTTCTCCAGCATACGGAGAATCACTTGTTTGATCCAATATAGGATTCCAACTGTCCATTTATAAATAATCTCGAACCTGGTAAAAGCAAATACCAAGTTCCCTGTGATTTTTTAGATTATACTGATTTATTTAGTAGATGGCTTGCTATTTTATCACCAATATTACTGTGTGGTACATTGAATTCATGAGACCATCAGACAGATTTTCTGACTATCATTTACTAAAATGTGCTGATTCTGTGGATTGTGGAGATTGTTAAATATCAATGGGATCGTAAATCATTCTCAGACAACTATAAAAAGCTGGGAGCAAGGACTGCTAAATCAAGGACAGCATTCCTACAATGAAGAACATATGAAACTCGGAACAATTGTCAAGTAATATCAAACTCACAATCTTCAATACGAACGTCAAAACAGTTCTACTGTACGGAGCTGAGACTTGGATATCAACTACACAACCATCATCAAAAACGTACAAGTATTTATAAACAATTGTCTACACATGATAGTCATTGTTCGTTGACCTGGTACCATTAGCAACAGCCTACTGTAGGAGAGAACCAACTAGCCTTCAACTGAAAAGGAAATTAGGAAAAGACGTTGGAGGTGGATAGGACATACATTTTGGCAATCATTAAATTACTTCACGAGTTAGGCGCTAACTTGGAATCTTGGAGGAAAGCGAGAAAGAGGAAGACTAAAGAACACACTGCATCGGGAATCGGAAGCAGACATCAAGAGAATGATTAGTAACTCGATACAACTGGAAACGACTGCTTGGGACAGAGTTGGATGGAGAATGCTGGTTGGCGCCCTATGTTCCTCCACGACGGGTAACAGGCGTAAGTAAGTAACGGACCCCTAATCAGTGCACCCAACAAACCTAGCAGAGAGTGAATCAATCGGTTTTATGTCTCACAATGAGCAGTTATCCTTTAGATCACCGGTCTCATTAGTAACTAATCTTGAGAGATAATCTCAATAGTTCTAGTGAAAAGCTATTATCACTGTGGAGTTCAAACTAAAAACACTTACCTATGAAATATAAAGCAAGATGGTTCTGGAATATTGAAAATTAACAGTAATCTAAAGGTTAAGTGTGAGTTGAGAGATCTTCAGGTCCTGATTTCAATGTTCGGCAGAATCGTGGATAAGCAGTGTTGAAAATCCCCACACTTAAATGAAACAACTATCTAATGTTTCCTAGTTTTCACCAGTTGTCTGACTTAAGTTGATTTATGACTCCAGTTTTATTTTAGCCACATAGCATTTGAACTTTTAATAAATTTAGAATAAATTAATCAGCTACTTAGAATAGATTCAGATTTTCATTACTTTATTTGACATTGATAAAAGTTTGTGTTGTGGGTACAAAGACCAATAGATAGACACATGAGAAATAGACAAAACATGATGTATATTATTCAACTTTTTTAACAATAATCACTATGCTTTATAAGCAAAGATGGATAGTGACTAGCAGTGGAATCCAGGATGCACGTTTCGTCCTATTTGGGACTCGTCAGCTGTATGTATCTGCATCTCAGAGTTGATGTTTACTCTGGGACTCCAATCCAGTACCCTTTGCTTCAAAAGCCACCGCGTTATCCACTTAGCTACTGAGTCCTAATAGCCACCTTCTTGTGCAATGGGGTGAAATTATATTCACTTGTTGTTGTTTTACTTGTATCTTTTCATTGTTAGATTAGACTGCAACTGATTAGTCTCTTTTTGGCATATGTGCATACTGTGAGTATTGCCTCGATATTGCCTGAAATCACAAGCTTTATAAGCAAAGATGGATAGTGTCTAGAAGTGAAATCCAGGACGCGCATTTCGTCCTATTCAGGACTCGTCAGCTGGATGTACTTGCATCTCAGAGTTGATGTCGACTCTGGGACTTTAACTCAGTACCGTTTATTATGATTTCTTACTGTATTGAATTTCTTTTTTTCAATTTGTTGACAATAATTTATACAAATTATGTTTGTCTGATTGTCAAATGATGAACAGGTTAAATCTGTCGTGACTATCATTCCTTTTTTTATCTATGTCTATAATGTTTTGAAACATTTAGGGTCCATAGAATTTCACAATCAAATAGACTAACAAGCAGTGTATGTATGTGTATAGTGGGTAGAATTAGCTTACCAGTCAAATTTCTATTATACATATTCCACTAATAATGATTCATTATTTAATAAAAATGAGTCATATTCAACATTTCTTTTTCTAAAGATTATAACCACCAAAGCCTTAGTTACGTCATCGAGACTGCATGACTGATTTAATTACATTCACACATCTTTTTTTTGTTGGATTGAAATATTACATGTGCACTAGTAGTGATAATCTAAAATTCTATTCTAGAATGACCTTGTAATTTCTAAAAAAAACAGTTTGTTCTCACCTTAAACTTACCCTGGTAGCTTATTACCCGAAGTGATTAGGTTTCAAATTGTTTTCACATTATTATTATTATAATCCTTGTCTCCTCATTTCCAGTCTGGTTGACCTTTTATTCTTATATATATAAATGTTCTTAACAAGTGTATTATGTGTGATCAGATTGTTCGAAATGTATTGCGCTAATATATCATCACATAAATTCATTCAGTATTGTTTGTTTGAATCTTCTCATCGATGTGTTAGGACTGCAACTGATCAGTATCTAATTGACATATGTGCATACTGGGCGTATTGCCTCGATATAGCCTTATTTCACAAGCATGGTAAGCAGAAATGGATAGTGGTTAGCAGTGGAATCCAACACGCGCGTTTCGTCCTATTTGGGACTCGTCAGCTGGATGTATCTGCATCTCAGAGTTGATGTTCAGTCTGGGACTCGAACCCAGTACCCTCGCTTCAAACGCCATCGAGATGCAGGTACATCCAGCTGACGAGTCCCAAATAGGACGAAACGCGCGTCCTGGATTCCACTGCTAGCCACTATCCATCTCTGCATATCATCACATATTTCTAAGAAAGAGTTACACAAATATTTCATTATTATTATTACTATTATTATTATTATTAGTAGTATTAGTAGTAGTATTAGTATTGGTATTATAATTAGAGTTACAATGAACTTTTGAAGCCCGAGGGTATGGAAGAGAAACACATAAGGATTGATTGAGTTCGTTATATAAATCTGTTGTGTGTTTTTTTTCATTTTAACAAACTAACAAGAAAAAAATTTTTTACAATGTAATAATTCCCAAATGATTATTATTATTTTTTTAATAAAAGAAATACTAATGAAGTTAGATACATGTCTGTTTCTTTCAAAGGTAGGATTCCCTATTCTTGTTACTATTAACATTGTTATTGACTAGAATAGCCTTTAGATATTACTGTAAATTTTGGGGATTCGGTAATCAATAAGATTAACATTTGTGCTAAGTTATGTGATTACATTCACTATTAATATATTATGATGGGAAACATTGTTTCATATTTAACTAGTCTGTAAATTTGTTTATCTATTTATTTAAACACATAAATATTGGTACAACGAGGCACCAAATACATATGCGCCGCACAAATCTCATTCGATTTGTGTGAAGGCTGTGATACTACCAGGGTGCCCAAACTGAAACAGGTGGTTTACTTAGGGGGCCACACCCGGAGCCTTTGACCGAAAGATCTGATCCACAAGGCAGTGGAGCATCGTCAGGAGATGCAGTACCATAGTAGCTGGTGACCAACGATTGATTCATACGCCATTCGTTCCCTCAGGATACTGGATCCCATGTACACCATTGGTTTGGAATAGGGGTTTTCCAACTCCCTCAGGTGGACATTCCATGTTCACCAACCAGGCTAAAGCGCCGGACATTCTCTTTTTGTCCTCTCAATTTCGTAAACAACACCTGTGGCACGAGAAGGCAGTGAGTAGGACTTCCTTGGCAGAGGTTATATACGCGTGGCCATGTGAGAACATTCGGAGAGAGACAGCGGACTCTCCCCACTCTCGTCCGTACCAGGGCATTTGGGGGCTTTTTTTAAAGACGGCGGCACCCGGTATTCCCAGTCGTTCACCCATGCAAGTACTGACCGGACACAAAGTTGCTTAACTGTGGTGATCGGATGAGAACCGATGCTTGCAACGTGGTATGGTCGTCTGTAAATTTGAATGACAGATGAATATTATTAAGTATGATGTTAAAAATGAAACGATTTATTCTGATTTCTTAACAGTTATTAGTTACCAGGAGCTGTATTAAACTATAAAATCCACTGAATAGTTTAAAAAAGAAAGAAATTCAGGTCCAGTTTATTTTTTCCCAATTTCATTCAATCAGTTAACTGCGATGTCGGAGTCATTCAACCTTAGTTACATATTCGATTAACATAATGAAGCAAGTAGCACGATAGTGTTTACTGATCAATCACTGAACAGTGTAGACTGTATAACTTTACAAAGGAATCAGTCAGTCCACTGGTAACAGATAAGATAATTTAGTGTAATCAGATGGAAATGAAGAAAATTGAAATGGACTAACTTTATTCGATTTCCTTTCTTACGTAATAGCACAGTAGAAAGAACTTAATCTGAGTGCGAAACGAATACTTAACGAAGTAGTTAAATGTAAATGGTGTTTGAATTTCAAATATTAAGTCTCAAGTTCAAATTTTTCCTCATCTATTTCTGTTTGGAGAACTGGGTGTTATCACTAGCACTCTTACTAAAAGTGTCTTGAAGCTAAGTAAGCAAATCCGTACAAGGTAATGAGTTGTTAATAGTAATAGACAGTAATTTCTGTTAAAAAATGTGATCCGCCAGGTCGTAGCTTAGTGACCCGACTGTATTATTTTTTACCGCTTCTTCACCTGACATTTGTATTGAGCGTCTACAAATCTCGCATAACCATTTTTGAGAAAATTGAATTATTGTGGTTTGTTTGCTAACTCAACATTACAGGTGGTTTGATGTATTTATCTTTCAATAGTGAAGAAGCACATACTTATTCATACCATCCTTTGCTAAAAACAGGTTAAAGGGGTCGTTATTCCTAGTTAAATTTACATGACTATGGAGAGTTATTCTTTTGAATTACTATGATCTTTTCTTTCTTTCTTTGTTTTTCTTGTTAGATTATTTTCCAGTGGTAGCAACGATCAGAGGATACATATATACACGGGTAAACGCCCGTCAACTTATCTCATCTTTATTGGGTCATTTTTGAACGCCAAGTTGACAGTAAGCTTGATTTTATTAAGAGATTTTTGAGTTCGGGTTTTATTTTATGGAAACCATTTGATAAGTCCAGTCTAAAAAGTTGTCTAAAAGTCAAAAAGTCAAAAGATCAAACAATAACTGATGGAGAATCATCATACTATTGAGATGTAGTCAAAAGTTATGCTTTCTCTGATTAAAATGATCTCTGAAAATTAATCACTATAATACCATCAATTTTTCTACTTTGAGTGTAGATTATTCAAGGTCAATCAGCAATACTAATTGATGAATGTTGCATTATTCAACTGAGAGGTAATATGTGTTGAGTTCTTACCAGTAATGAATATCATTAGATCATTGAACTGTATTCTCTATCGTCATACATGATTAGTCATTGTTTTTGAGTGGTAGACGACAATTTTTCAAGAGAATTAGAATGCTAATAGCTCTTCAAATAGGCGATATGTCTAGATTTATTAAGAAATAGTTTTTATTATAAAAAGAAATCGTCTGGAGAACCTATTGAAAAGTGAGGAATAATTGACAAGTGTTCCATTTTGTTATTATTGAAGATTCCTTAGAACCAATTCAATGACTTAAGTCTTACAGTGAGCAATGTATACTTAAATTGCAGTTTCCAGCATTAGCAATAGTATGGTCATTGTCCGATTCTAACAGTGAGTAGATGCCTCATACGTATCGTGATTAACTTCGAAGTGTACACCCTCGGATAAGTGACATTTGTTAAACTTCATTGATATTACTTTTCTGTCATTCATACCACTGAATTTTTAATTTGTTAATAAAAATCATTTACTCGTTTCTGCCCAACCAACATTCATAACATTAGTCTCACAGACGGATTATTATTACCATTTGTTTTGAAGAATAAAGCCAACAAAAAGGTATCTGAAACATACAACTTTACCGACAACTACACTTACACAATGTTAAACAATATATTTTACTCCTATTCCTTCTCTACCTCAAGTTATTAGTTCACACTGTAACAAAAACAATGGTCACTATTACTGTTCATATTATTGATTGATTCAAGCACTGAGTATTTTAAATAAGTGAAGGGACAATCAAGTGCTTTCAGTATTGTAACAGTACATATAGGATTCACTAGTGATCACTATTGGTATTCACAATTGATTCACCACCAACGTAGATTATTAATTTGTCCATTAGTATTTTTTTCATAGGCGACTGCCTATAAATATGGAAGTCTTAGGTCTGATATTTTTCATTATATTTTATGTTCACTCATAAGTAGCCTCATACGAGGAGGAAAGAGCTATTCCCTGTCCTCTAATTTTCATTGGTATACCAACTGAAATCAATTTGTGACGAAAATCATCAATAAATGTTCTATAACTGTTCAGATAAATTCAATCGGTTAATTTGTAAGGTCATTTAGTTATATGAAGTTTTAATTGATTAAGTGAAAAGAAATAACTAAGAAACCAGGGAGAATTGAGATCAGTGTTAAAATTCCCTTGAAAAATTGTCATCTCCCATTTAAAACAAACTGAATTGATAATACTTTTGAGAATATAGTTCAATGACCAAATTATATGCATTTGTGGTAGACGGTAAATATATATCAGTTCTCAATGAAATTATTCAAGATATTTTAGCTAGTCTTTAAATAAACTAAACCTTTATCTCAAATCAACGACGACTTCCTCACTTTAATAGCCCCCAAATGCCCTGGTACGGACGAGAGTGGGGAGAGTTCGCTCTCCCTCTCCAAATGCTCTCACATGGCCACGTGTATATAACCTCTGCCAAGGAAGTCCTACTCACTGACTTCTCGTGGCATTACTGTTGTTTACGAAATTGAGAGGACAAAAAGAGAATGTCCACAGCTTTAACCGGGTTGGTGGACACCGAAAGTCCATCTAGGGGAGTTGGAAAACCCTGATTCCAAACCAATGGTGCACATGGGATCCAGTATCCTGAGGGAACGAATGGCGTATGAAACAATCGTCGGTCACCAGCTACCATGGTACTGCATCTCCTCACGATGCTCCACTGCCTTGTGGATCAGACTTTTAGGTCAAAGGCTCAGAGAGTGGCCTTCCATGAAAACCATCTGCTTCAGTTTTGGCACCCGGATAGTATCACAGCTCTCACACAAATCAAATGAGATTTGTGCGGCGTACAAGTATCTGGTGCTTCCTTGTACCAATATTTATGTGTTTAAATAAATAAATAAATCACTTTGATACTAAAAAGAAATGGGTTAAAACCTGATTGAGTATGTTAAGTTTTTGATAGATTACAAGTACATTATTCTGATAGATTCTGAGGCAGCTAAACAGTGATCAACCATATTCTGACAAATACCTTCGAAACACTTTACGAAAACACTCTATTTGTTCGCTAATGAATTTGTCCTTTGCTCTATATAACAATAACATAAATCAGGGTTTATTTGAAATTAAAAGTGAAACATTTATTCGACAAAAACCGCAACACGTATCCTATTTTGAATTGAAGTGGTTTTTGTTCCACCATCTCACCTAACAAAACGTATCCATGTTTCATTGAGAAGTAATCACCTTCAAGTGATTGTAATCTGCTTTGTTTCTCTTGCCAACTCTTCAAATCTTCAAGTTCTCGCTTGTTTTTTGTCTACTTAATTGAAATTTAAGTAGTACTTTTTCGAAACATGATAATAAATTAAACATGGGTGGGGATATTTTTTGTCTGAGTTTAATTGCTAGTTTTGTTTTTACGTATTTATTCACCCAATGTCACAGAAGGATAGAGGACAGAACGCTTAGAGTGGGGAAAAGGGAAAAAACGGTAGCATAAGTTGTTTTTCCTTCTTTGGCTTGCAACATTTACCTCCCTTAATTCGAATTGTGTATACATGAATCGATTTGTGAACACTGTGAAATCTATATGATTTACCATATGTTATCAGAAGTCGATAATTCTCATTATCTTCACACGATATGACACATCAACACTAATCGATGAAATCAGTAATCATAACAGTTGAATTAGGATGAATTGAGTTGGGTAGAGTGAAAATAAGAATAGCAAAAGACTCTTTATGTTGAGAAAGAAGACAAGAGAATCAAGGTACTAGACATTTTTTAATCAGATTATTAAATCAGTGTATATGAAAGAAGCAAAACTTGATAGATTTGTCTTCAAGACACTTAGCTTATTGTAAATCAGTGTGATACGACTGAAGTTCCCAGCTTCATAAACTTCCATGATTTTAGTTTGTATTACATGCTTTATAAAGCACTAAAGTTTACACCCTTATTTTTAAACTTAAAACTTCATCATACCATAAAACTAAGTGGTAATACTGTCAAATGTTACGAGAAATGTAAAAGACACTAAACGTTTATATTATTGAGAAATGCTGGCCACTTTCCTATGACTTTGTAACTCAATCGTAGTACAAATTCCTCTAGTATTGTTTGTTTGAATCTTCCTATCGATGTGTTAGGACTGCAACTGATCAGTCTCCAATTGACATATGTGCATACTGTGCGTATTGCCTCGATATAGCCTTAATTCACAAATAGGACGAAACGCGCGTCCTGGATTCCACTGCTAACCACTATCCATCTCTGCTTATCAATCGTAGTACGTTTGTTAGAGGAAACGGTAAAAGTTTCGATTGAGTTACACTTGTTTAAGGCAAACGAAGTCAAATAGTGGTATGGTCTAATGGTTAGAGCACTTAACTTTTACTTCGTACTATCCAACTTAGATCATAAGTGGACTTAAACGGTACAACTAGTGAAAAACAGGTTACATTTAGACCATTAAGTTACCATCCAATTTTACACGTTTCAAATTTTAATTCATTCCCTATACTTATTTTGATTCGGAAAGTCAGAAAATTTTTAATTCATATAGGATAATCGTCCGTTAAACGAAAAGAAACATTTTGTTGGTAATCTGAAATCACATTGAAGGCTTCCCATAATAGATAGCTAAGTTATTCAATTCTGCTTTGTAGTAGCAGCCAATTAGTGCATTTAAAAGATCAAATATCCTAGGTATAGCTAACATAATAATCTCTTACAGAACCTTTTAGAACTACAAGCCTATCCACAACCTTATAAATAACCACTTGATTCATATGTGTAAACCAATCATGATTGTAAAGCTTCTGGTTTTCATTTAGAGTTCACTTGGGAAAGTTTTTTAGGTTTCTAAAAAAAACAGGAAATCTATTATCTTAAGAGGTCAGAGTACCGGAATGATCAGAAACCAATAAGAATGTCATTGGTTAACAAAGAATATTATGTTGATTGATACTATCAATATGAACTTCATTGTCAGTTCAAGTATTTACTGAACAATATCTGAAATAAACATTATAAATATTTTTCAATATTAAAAATTAATTGTATGAAATTAGAAGGTGGTTTTGTGGAGATTTTAGTTATTTTTATGTAGTTGAAATCATGAGTCAATTGAAGCTTGCAATGTGCATAATAATCCAAGTGACTAAACGTCGAGTGCATTATATTGAGATTTTAGGTGAATGTAGATAGTCGGTAGGAAAGGCTTTTTGATGTAGGTCTTGGATTGGCTAACACTCATCAGCATCATGTGTCATGGATTTAATATCCTACGGAGAGCATCGTTTCCTTCAAGTTTACAGGTTAGTCTTGCTGACGAGCATGGAGTCTAGAACGAAAATCTTTTCCTACTCACTATCTCTGACCACTTAACATTGTAGTTCAATATAGCTGGATTATCGTGATCGATTAGCTACCTATATTGTGTCTAGTTAGTCGAGAGGTAAAAAGTTTATTCATCTACCAAGGTTCTGTACAACTAAGTAGCATCATTAATATTAATACAGATCATATTGGCTTTTAATCCAATCCACAAAATACTGTGTATAATTCTTAGGTTGAATTAAGTTTGTTTTGTTTTTAAGATAAAATTTCACAACATGACTACTATTAAATGAAATAATATATTAGAAAATTTTGCAATATTTCACACGATTATAATGCATAATTTGCTTCAATATAAACCTTTTGTCATAACTATTCCAACCATATGTGACAAACTAAATAGCTTCGTCAATGCTTAATTTGTATAGGGAGATTTGTACAGATTGTAGAATCTTCCATAGTTTGAATCATGAACTGAAGACCTGCTAGCACTGGATAGCCATTTCTTTCTAGTATGGAACTTTTCAGAAATGTACGTCATGACCTCGAATCTAGGTGTCGAACCCAGGACCTTTAGTCCTACATATGAACGATTGACCTTTAGAACGCTGAGACGGCATCCAATGGTATAATGTCTAACGTCAATCAACTCACGATATTGCTTTCAGGTTTTGAATGGTGATCCAGGTAAGATCAGTTCATGATTTAAACCGCGAAAATTCTATATTTACCAATGTACTTATATCTGCTTTGGTAAACTAGTTGTCAGTGATATTATATGAATAACCCTTTTGGTATTTTCTAGCCTATGTCAATAATCCAAAGGATTGACTATGTACTATTTAAAAATTTCATACATTTTGTCATATGGATCGTACAAAGTGATTATCGGAAATTATTTAGTTGAGTTCCTTCAAATCACCCCTTATCTTTAATGGTATCAATTAATCAAATAGTGTGGAGGGTTTTTAAAATAAACATAGATCATTCAGTTCAATTATGTCATATGTACTACACAAAACGAAACACTGTTTACATAACGTCGAAAAGAATAGAAGCAGGATAACGCAAACCTCAAGATGGCCAGTTTATGATTTAATATGGATTCATCCAGCCAGTGGCTACCGACTGAAATAATTTGAAGAGAAATTAAAACGTTAATTGAGTCATTAACTAGTACTCTTTCGTTAGAGGGAATGCCGTATTCTCAGTTTAAGAAATCACTACTTTATCACTACAGAATTTATTTCCAAAGACAACAGTAGTTGATCATCTTCAGCAGAAATCATCTATCTATTAAGGTTAACTATCATAACTGATCATTGGTAATGCAAATTATACGAAACAAACAGAGTATTCAGACCACCATAAACTGTTTACTGAAATATGCTGACACTTGATTTCAGTTGTAAATAAGTGTTAAGCAAAGTTTTTTTAATCCCTTGGCTCATTAATTTACGAAACACTTAATATAATACAGTCAAGTGGCGGGAGATCACTCAACTGTAAAACAACACTTATTGTCACCAATGATTATAACATAGATGAAAGAGTTTTAGAATGTCAATGAAAACAAATAGATTTCTCTAGTACTTCGCTATTGTGTTTCACTTCATTTCCATTAAAAATTGAGGCAATTTCTTTTTGGCAAAAATGAGTTATTATTCCATGTTGGTTAAAATTTAGGTTGGATGATAATTAGTTTTTACTGTGAACAATCCTAAATATTTTAATTCATGAGCGTTCATGTAAAAGGATAAAAGCTATACCAACGATCTCCATGTTTATCAGCATTGGTTCATCGGTACGTTCATTAGAGATGTGAATATACAAAAATACAGAGAAGAAATTCGAGTAAATTACCCCTGCTTCAGTTTGGGCACCCAGGCAGTATCACAGCCCTCACACAAATCAAATGAGATTTGTGTAGCGCATATGTATCTGGCGCCCCTTTGTACCAATATTTATGTGTTTAAATAAATAAATGAATTTTATTACCATGCATTATGCTTAGCCTTTGAGAACATATTTGGTTCGTATTTAAAATTCTCCAGTGAAGGTGCCTCGAGTAGATATTAGGCGTTATACCTGGACTTTGACTCGGTGTTAACTTATACTGGTCAGCAAGATGTGCCTCCACTCTTGAGGTAATTGATACTCTTTGTCGAATTTGGATTCACTTTCACATTCGGAGATGTTCAATCAATTTAGATGTATCAGTCTTACAGGAAGATATTAGCTAACTAGATAGCTCAATAGTAGTGTATATCTGACTTTGTGTTTAGATTTTAATACTGCTATTAATTTTACATCTCCTGGTTGATTTCTTACAAAGTCAAAAAATACCAACCCACAGATAGGATTCCAACTACAATTCCTTGTTCTAGTTGATGTCGGTTCAAGATTTATCTATAATGCATTTGAATCTTGGTGAACATTTCAGTTCACTGATTAACGGTTGCAATCCACAAACGAGCTATAAAACCGGCAAAATATATTTCTTCTAGATCTCACTAAGTAAGATCAAAAGCTTTATTTTTATTCAAAGTGTTTCTATGGCATGTGGAAATTAGAAATGCCACTTCCTTTATATTCTTATAACTAGCGAAAGAATATGTCAATCTCCATCTTATCAGTTGTTATGTCTTAGTTATAATAATAATAATGTACAAAATACAAAGCAAATATTAATATATATTTGTCTAACCCATGTATTTACATGTATGTGTGTGTGTATGTGAATCGTTGGCTGCACTGCCACTACTATCACTTTGTATATCTAATCCAAGGTAAATGTTACTTGTAGCAAGTTAGGTTTTATTTATTTATTTAAACACATAAATATTGGTACGAGGCACCAAATACACATGCGCCGCACAAATCTCATTCGATTTGTGTGAAGGCTGTGATACTACCAGGGTGCCCAAACTGAAACAGGTGGTTTACTTAGGGGGCCACACCCCGAGCCTTTGACCGAAAGATCTGATCCACAAGGCAGTGGAGCATCGTCAGGAGATGCAGTCCCATGGTAGCCGGTGACCAACGATTGATTCATACGCCATTTATTCCTTCAGGATACTGGATCCCATGTGCACCATTGGTTTGGAATAGGGGTTTTCCAACTCCCCTAGGTGAACTTTCCGTGTTCACCAACCAGGCTAAAGCGCCGGACATTCGCTTTACATCCCCTCTATTTCGTAAACAACACCTGTGGCACGAGAAGGCAGTGAGTAGGACTTCCCTGTCAGAGGCTATATATTCGCGTGGCCGTATGAGAGCATTTGGAGAGGGAGAGCGGACTCTCCCCACTCTCGTCCGTACCAGGGCATTGGGGGGCCCGGGTACATTTTAATTACTCATTTCATATCAACAATTGTGGGTTTACATATACACACAGATTTGTACATCTACACACGTACATATTCACAAAGAACCGAAACAACTACATTCTATTCTTCAAAAAAGATATTCTCAAATAATTCAGTGAGTAGTACCTCAGCAAACCAGTATTGATATTATAATCACTCTATATAAATAAAGATTCTTTATGTATTAACAAGACAGGAAGTTGCTCATTTTCAGTATCTTTTTTTTATTGTTGCTTTGTTTGTTTTCTCATTCACTCTTTACTCACTGACCAATTAACCAACCACTTGTACATGATTAAAAATACATGTAAATACACTTACCCCATACACCCATTGATACATTTTCTATACTGTTAACTATACAAACATAAGAATAATGACACTTAGTACATAAATAAAAGAGGTAATATGTGAAGATTGACAGATTGATGAAAATAAAAAAATATTTTTTATATCCTTTTTTCAAATTTGAACATCCGTCTTATAATTTTTGTTCATTTTTAATTGCATTTTATTATTACTTCCGATACTACTACTACTAATAATAATGAGTGACATATCATAAGTTTGAATACTTCTATGTAGAGAGGGGGGGCGAGGGGGAGAAAGGGGTTGATTTGTTTTGTACCCATAGACTGTAATTGATACAGTGTATACTGTTTTGATCATATGACATAAAATAGACTAGAGTAAATGCTAAACATAGAATGGTTCATAATCATATATTACAGGCTTTCAATATACACAACCATAAACATTGGTTGTAGTGTTTTATCAATGTCCAGAATACGAAAAGGTTATCATTGGTACCCTTTCGCTTGCTTTTATTATTATAAAATATAATTTTATGAATATTTTTATGTCGTTTAACATTTCCATCATTACTGTGACGGTATTGCTAAAGTATTAAATAGTAACTACTTGTTATCATTGAATATCTATGGTAGTTTGTTCTGTGTAAGATTAGACTTAAGTGTAAAGTTTCTGAAACTAAAATTTGTCAAAGCGGAAATTATTGAATTATTCATCATTCTCTTCTACACTTGGATTTTGTAAATACTGGTGATTCTTTTTCTTGATGAAAGTTACAGTAATAAAATCAGTTCCATTCAGAAAATAGGTTATTTATGTAGATTCAATAAAATTTTGAAAACAGAATAAACAGTATATTTTTTTCAGGAGGGTTTTTTGTGAAGATTTAGTAGTTGAAAGCGTGAGTTAATTGAAGCTAGACAATCAGGGAAAACCTGGAAGCACTGGACGGCCGTTTCGTCCTATTGTGGGACTTCTCAGCAGTGCGCATCCACGATCTCGCCTCGCGAGATTCCAACCCAGGACCTATAAGTCTCGCGCCAGAGCACCAACCAATATAAACACCATCGGATGCCGGCCCAGTGGTCTACCGGTTAGGTGCTCTGGCGTGAGACTGGTAGGTCCTGGGTTCGAATCTCGTAAGGCGAGGTCGTGGATGCGCACTGCTGAGGAGTCCCACAATATGACGAGTTGGCCGTCCAATGCTTCCAGGTTTTCCCTGATGGTCTAGCTTCAATTGACTCACGCTTTCAACTATGAGAATTTTTTCGCCCCTTAACTAATGTCTTACTGTGTAGTTTTTATTATTGAATGAATCCTATGTATCAATCTACTGCGTGACCACAAACCCTACTATTCTTACAGAGTAAAAATACTCCTTGTCGATACTTGTTGCATAGAATAAAATCTGGAATTAAAACTTCCTGTTTATAAATTTAACAAGAAAGAGTTAAGTATTCCTGTTTTACGAATAGTTTTAATCAACCAAAGAAATGTAGTAAACTAAACAACCATTAAACATACTTAAAAAGGTATTTCATTCTTATGTATTACTTATCAGTAGTGTGAGTCCATAACACTAAATGAATAGGACATTGAGAATCTTGATATTAACCACTATGCATAGTGATGAACCGATTATACCTGGATAATAAGTCGAAGAAAATTGTACACTATTAATATGATCTAGATCAAAAAAGAATTACAGTTGTGTAGATTCAAGTGGATAAATAAATGAATAGCACACATTAAGAGTGCAACTCATTCATTACTGTTCACAGCGCGACCACGTACATGTACACTTTGTGGTGTCTACAAAATTATCACGTCATAAACGATGATACACTTTGTTGTTGATTCAATGAATTAAAATCATTAAACTTTTTTGATACATAAGATTTCATAGAACAATTAGTGTTGCTTTTTACTGATAGCTTGATCATTGTTTATTTGGATTCATAAAACTAATATGTGACTAAGATGGATAGTGGCTAACAATGAAATCCAGGACGCGCGTTTCGTCCTATTTGGTTGAAGCGAAAGGTACTGTGTTCGAGTCCCAGAGTGAACATCAAGTCTGAGATTCAGATACATCCAGCTGGCAAGTCCCAAATAGAACGAAACGCGCGTCAAACTGGATTCCACTGCTAGCCACTATCCATCTTTGCTTACAATGCTTGTGAAATAAGGCTATATCGAGGCAATACGCACGGCATGCACATATGCCGATAAGTGTCTGACCAGTTGCAGTCCTAAACATCAATGGGAAGATTCAAACAAGTAATACTAAATGAACTTAATATGTGACTGTGTGAGTCGTTATTAGTGAGCGTTATTTAGTGGGTGTTATTGGTTACTTTAAAGCTTCTGGTGTTTAGATCACCAATTTATAACCGTAAGTTTTAACCAACCTTCTCAAAAAGTAAAGAAATAAAACAAAATCGTTCAGCAGTATGAAAATTTCACAATGCTGATATCTTTTTCAGTTAAGCATAATAAAAAACATATTCGTATTATAGTTCCTATTGATCTGTCCTCTAGATTACGAATATAGGCATGTGTATATACACGAAATGTTAATTGAATACTGAACATGCAACATACAGCAGTTGAATGATTTATCGTTTTATCATTACTAAGATTTCCCTTTCCTATCTCATTCCTTCCCCTCTCACTTTTTTTACTTTACCAAATCTCCCCTCTTTCTGTTGCTCAACTATTGGTCTTTTTTTTCAACATGTACCCTGATATCAATCTTCGTGACCTAGTTACATCAATCTGAACAGTTTTTAATATTAGTGTGAATACATATAAATCATTACATGTCATCTCCATGAGTAATGTATATCTCTGTAATCTGTTATCTGTCTTTTTTTCATACTTGAAACAATTTCCACAGGTCACTGAAAAATAATAAGTTAACCATCAATTATTTCCTTCTATTTTTGTTTCTTAAAGAGTGATTAGATTGTTTGAAAAAGAAACTTAGTGAATTTGTTTTAACACGTACAATGATTTGTTGTTCCCCAATATCTAAAACAAACAACACATTATAAGCAAAGATGAATAGTGACTAGCAGTGGAATCCAGGACGCACATTTCGTCCTATTTGGGACTCGTCAGCTGGATGTACCTGCATCACTCTGGGACTCGAACTCAGTATCTTTCGCTTCAAACGCCATCGTGTTATCCACTCGGCCACTGAGTCCTGATAGCCACTTGCTTGTGCAATGGGGTGAAGTCTAAATTCATTTAGTATTGTTTGTTTGAATCTTTCCATCGCGCGTCCTGGATTCCACTGCTAGTCACTATCCGTCTTTGCTAACAATGCTTGTGAATTAAGGCTATATTGAGGCAATACGTACAGTATGCACATATGCCAATTAGAGACTGACCAGCTGCAGTCCTAACACATCGATGAGAATATTCAAACAAACAGTACTAAATGAATTTAAACAACACATTAGTTAAGATAATTCTAAAACCTGGGGAAAAAATGACCAGACACTCTTATTGCATGTGAAATTGAATTAAGCATTGTAGTAGGACAATTGACCAGCTAATGTAAATTACTCATCAGTAGGATTTATCAAATAAGATACAACTAGCTTTTGGAAACTTTAAGATCAGATACATGAATTAAGCACTGAAGATAAAGCTCAGGATGACAATTGAAAACCATTTATCTACTATGCTAATGAAAGCGAAGAAACCGGACTTACCTATTCTTTTCTCTCCAAATGATTTCTGATTAAGTGATTCTGGGTAAATTATCGATGAGCATGATTCTAAACAAACAATTGAGTTTGAGACATTAAAACTATTTTGCATTGTAGCTAGCCACATGTTACAAAACAAATATTTGCAATTTCACATTATTTTTTATACAAAATCATTTTGGTAGAGATGTTGTCTAGTGCATAATAAAGTGTTTAGTGAACAAACAATCTATGTATCATGCTTCACAACACCATGTGAATAAGGATATGTATCTCAAAACTGATAAGTTGAAATAGTTTCTATGTGCTAGGAATATCACAAGATTACTCAAATGTTGTCAACTCTGCTAACATTTTTACCAGAAACGATAACCCCATGTGCTTTTATTCCAAATTTTCTGCATTACCTTTTCCTGACGGGTTCCCATTGCTTTTAGTTAGCTAAATTTTCATATCCTTAATGAAGGTCATGTTGTCATTACCATATATATGGAGTTGTACCATTTCATTTGGTCCTGCTTATTCTATTTCGATTATGAAGTCTTCTTACAATTCATCTTCTTGTGTTAACGGCTAAATATTGAAGTCATATGTGCTAGTTGCCGATGTCAAGTTACATTATAGCCCTCACTGAACCCTAAATATTAAAACTTTATCCAAAAAATGTACGCATGTTTATTGTCAACACTCACAGAAGGTAAACGGACTCTGTTTTTGTTTTCGGATGTAATTAGAGTTATGGCTTTTTGGAATATTATGCACCACACTACAGAAATGATGTGTATGTTGTTAGTTCCGGCTACCACAAATCATTATCTAAGTAGCCGATAAAAAATTATCCTCCTAGCTCTTCAGAACTTTGTTTGAATGAACTGAGTAAGAATAAGTGAAAATTATCCTTAGCTTACTACAGTTGTCATTATATAACAATGAATAATACCTAATCAATCGACCAAACCGAAAGAAATGGCCAAGGATTTAGACTATACACTTATTCAGTTTTAGATCAAATCAAAATCCTGTCAGACATTGATGACTGAGTGATGATGATCATCCACTATCTCTTACATATTCTAATTGGTAGTCCTGACCATTTCAAACCTTGAATCAGTAACTGCTTGACTGTTTTAAAAAATACATATCCTTATCATTCAGCCTTTAGTATTATAATAATCTACTTTTCTTTCTTTTTCTACAGACCATTCTGTTATTATCACAAAAGAATTGACAACTTTGAAAAAAAATAAAGAATATGGAACCCAAACATCTCATAAATTCCATGGATCAGTTCATCAGTTTAAAACTTTTGTACATTTCGTATTTCTTCATTCTTCTAAGCATTAATACATCATCTATTAAATGTGCATGTTTACAATTAACTGAAAATGATCGTCCTGTATTATTTTGTCAATCAACAATACCATCTTTACCAATTCCAAGAAATGATATTCCAACAAAAATTGCAAAACTTATCATTTCAGGAATGAGTTCTACCGGCCAACATAATGGGATTTTAACACGTGATAATCTAACTGGTCTAGAAACATTGACATATCTTCAAATAAGTAATTTTGATTTAAAAGAGATTGAATCACATACATTTTCTGCTATGGAACATTTACGTATATTAGATTTATCAAAAAATCGAATAATAACAATTAGATCAGAAGCATTTGCTGGACCATCTTTAAAACTTCTCTCATTAACTGATAATAAAGGTATAATTTTTGATAGAACATCATTTCATGGTGCTCATGTTTTTCATTTGGCAGCTCGGAACTGTGATTTAACTTCATTAGATTACGAGACAATAGCTAAGGCTAAACCGAAACAATTAAGTTTATCTGATAATATCTTAACATGGTTAGATCCACAATTTGCTGAACTTGTTATAGATCCTTCAAAGTCAAAAATTCATCATTTATCAACTGTTCCACCTCGTCCTAACCTTGGCTATTTAGATTTGAGCAATAATCCATTAAATTGTGATTGCCAACTTGTGTGGCTTTCAAGGCTGGTTGAAAGTCAATCTTACGATGCATATCAGTATGTCACTGGTAAAGATTTAAACAATAATGATCATAAAAAAGATGTTACTGATTGGTCAAATTCACCAACAGAATCATCAATTCGTTTAATGCAACATATGAATATGACATGTGCACAACCACCTGCTTTAGCTGGTAAAAAGTTACCACGTAGTTGGGATTACTTTTGTCCAATCCCAAGTATAACTGGAATTGAAATAAATATGTTAAAAGCAAGTGCAGATTTTGCTCAACTAACATGTATTGGCAAAGGCAGACCAACACCAAGTCTTGCATGGACATATAAGATACATGGACAAAAAGTACAACAAATTTTAGATCCCTCAGTTAAACAAGGTTCCAATGATCAATATTTTATGCATTCTAAAAGTCAACCATCTTTGAATATATTACCAGGGGATAAAATGATTGAACGAAAACTTGCACTAAATGTAAGCTTGAATTCAGTAAATATTGAAAACTTCACATGTACGATATGGAATAATGATGGAATACCATCTATCTCTTCGTTATCTACTACACCACTGACTTCTTCGGAGGGTATTGTTAACACATTTAAACCTACATCACTAATTGTCCCAACATCTGATAATCATGAAACCAAATTTCAATATTATAGGCTTCATGAAGTCACTGTACGTGTGTCTGGACCTCTACGATCATCTGAATTTATTAATCCTATAATAATTGGTGAGTCTTCAAGTTCGGACAGTCGTAAGCAACATGCTCCAAAAGATGACAATCCTGAAGCTTCACTGTCATCATTGACTACAACTTCACAGATACTTGGTAAACAGACAACAAATTCATTTCAAGAAGAAAGTAAAGAGACATATGGTTATTTGTTCATAAAAAGATTTACATTATTAGAATTACTCGGTGCAGTCATAGGAACATTTATTGCCACTTTAGCATTATTATACTTGGCGACAAACTGTTTCTCCTGGTTTTGTCAAATCAATAATCATTTATCAGCAAAAAATCTACGCAAATCACATTTAGGATCGCATGGTAAGTGGTTTTCATGGATAAATAGTAGCAACAATAATAATGGTCATCTGTTAAGAGGCAGTAAGCATCAGTCAGCTATGAATAATATTGGGTCGCATCTTTCTAATCAAAATGGAAATGGTTTAGATGCTAAACTGTTACAGCACGGAGATTTGGAAACAACATGTACTACATTTGCTGATACAGTGTTGGCAACCACTACTCCGATGCCATCACAGTTTGGCTCAACAACTATATCGGCCCGTAGACCGAATATACCACAAGCGCTGTTACTCACAACTGTTCCAAACCCTCGTCTAGAAGCGAATTCCACACCGCCACCGAATCCAGCCTACTGGCCAATGCCTGAATATGCCTATTCAGGGGCAGGAAGCCATGAATACGATGTACCTAGACCGTTAGAAACATTTGTTGGTGAAAGGTGTATTCTAAAACCTGGACTGACAGAAAATAACAGTTTAAATCCTAGTGCAGCACAATCGTTTCTTAGCCTGGCTGCTCAGTCCTTATTTCCCATGAATAGTACACAGTTAAATCGTAACGATGTCGGAAATCAGCCAAATAATGGAATCTTTCAAGCTTCTGCAAATATTGCACCTTTAACTATGCAATGGACACAAACAATGAATCCAGTAAATAAAACATTAACAATAAATCCCATCATTTCATGGCAACCGAATTTAGTCGGTTCGCATAATTCATCCATCCTGACTGATAGACAAACACAAAACAGTGGTTATACTAATCAACCATCAACACAATCAATATTGTATTCTGCAGATTATCCAACCTATTTACAAACACGTCCATATCCACATCATAAAGAGCAGAGTCTACAACAACAACAACAGTTGATTGAACTTATGACAAATTCTACTAGAAATTACCAATCAGAAAACTTTATGAACACACCTATGGATATGCTTAATAGTCATGATTTGCCGAGAAAAACTACTACTTGTATACAAGAAAATAAGGCTCAAACGAATGGAATCAATAGTTAGGACTAATTTAGATCATATTGTTAAAGCTCCGCCAATAAAAAATAAATCTCAACTGTCTATATACATATATATATATATATATAAACCTAATTCAAAGCATTTTATTGTGAAAGCAACTTTATTGTAAAACAAACAAAACTTACTGTCTTCTTGAACAGTCATATTTATGTAAATGAACACACAATCAACACAGAGAAATGATTTTTTTGTTAGATTAATCCATTTGAGTTCAATGAAACGACTGACAGATACAAAAAAAGATATCTTCCTTTCTACATCCATTAGAATTCTCCTCCTCCTCTCATTGTAGACACGAAACTCTTGTTCTTACCTCATGCTCAAGTAACTTTTAACTATTCCAAAGTCTTTCCAAGTTAACTAACAGTTATATTCAAATAAAATCCAACTCTTTTATGTAATAATAAACATTTCGCATTCATCTTTTGTCTACTACTTTATTATTAGTAGTCTATATATATATTCATAAATTGTGAAAGTCAAAAATTGAAACAATGAATTCTTTTTTTTAGTTATCGATATATTTCGACAATCATAAATGATAATTATAAAAGCATAGTCTTTGCTTTGCGAAAATTCTGAGACTTCTTTAAAAGAGATAGGAAGGGGATGGTAGATTTATTTGAATACTAAAGAGATTTCCATATTGTACTCAACATATAATATTGAATAAAGCCATTAATAATAATAAAAATAAAAGTGAGTAAATAGTCGAAAAGTCTCGATGCAATGTAAGTTGTCTAAGCAGTGGATTAAATACAGGTCACCTTTAAGATAGTCAGAAGATACATAGTGGTTACGACATACACGATGAGCGACTGACTCAGTATGAAGTCATTTCTAAATTACATAAATGGAACAAGATTGGAGATAATTTACAGAATATATTTAAGGAAAAAGGAACCAGTTTAAAGGCAGTCGATCATAATAAGACTAAGGGAAGTAGGTGATATTTTATTTTATAGCCACCAGATTTAAAAATCTTCTGTGCTGAACCAAAGCAGATTAAATCTTCCAAACTGATAGCACAAGACTATCTATAATATTCTGAATGAATAATCTAGTTAGCGCCGGGGACGGTGAGACACTAGTGTCTTATGTTTGGCCTACTGAGAATCTGAATAGTCAGAGTAGTATTTGAATTCAAAACTTATATGATGGGTCATTTTCCATTTGATCATGAGTAATATTTTTCAAAACATTGAGAACCAGAAATAAATATAAACGGACTTTTGAATAAACAGAGAATCTCTTTAGGCTGATAAACTGTCCATAATCAACTAGCTAAACAATTCAATCTATACAGTTTTCCGGCTTTATTGTTAATCACCTATTTAACATTGATGGCAAAGCATTCAATTCATATGCCGAAGCAGTGAGTTTAGCTACACTGGATGAAATAGAAAGATAAATCGAACTGGGAGTACCCACATCTTCCACTCTGTATGGTGAAAATATTATCAACTTATCGCTTACGTGTATATCGGGACTATGAAATGAGCGGTGTTGAGGTTAAATGGAGGGCAATAGGTTATCTTCATCGACTGAGCTAGTCAGGACATGTATTACGTCTGGGAAACTACCGACTACCTTGACACATGATTCTGAATGTAGGAGTAGGTCAGAAGAAAGCTTGAGGTGGACTAACCGAAAGGTAGCACATGTTCATGAAGTCGATGACAGTTAGAAGACCACTTAGTTGAGGTCCGGAAGATTGTGACTAACCGTTGAAAAGTTTGGATGACATGGGCCAAAATTAGTCGCAATGGAGTATATGTCCCCTTAGATCCTAAGTTTTGAAATTATATTACTCTTTATTGCATGTTATCCATCCTAAGTCTTTTCTACTGTAGTGAACAAAACACCGGTTGGGGACAATCGAATGTATTTAAGCAAAAATTACAGACTATCTCAGTAAATTCTGATAACCAAACAATGAACAGTCAATTTGCAAATTAACAACCAATTGTTTCAATCTTCTCTGTTTCTTCTTTAATTTCATTGCTCATGCATTTTCCAAACGATTGCGCTTCATTTCAGTTCTTTGCACATCGGTCTTCTGGTGAAATACATTCTATGTCCGACCAACACCATATACTACTTATATAGATATAAGTAGACCACACCACACTCGTCCCCCCTTTAAAGCATTCGACCATGCGGTGGTTCTGCTCGCCACGCCACTATCTTCTTTCACTGCAGTCTGTGCCAAACTCTCCGTCAGAATGTCGAGTCTGCGGCGCGCTGACCTCCATAGCTCCGTCGATCTGCCGGGGCACCAACATCCGCATCCACCCGGCACCTGGGACGTTCAACACCCGTACTCCACCGGCCTGCTGAGCCATCTACATCCGATGTCCGCCCAGCAGCCGCACGTCCCACTGCTCCTCTCCGTCGACAGCACCCGCTACAGCCAACGCCGCCCCGCCAGAACACTCCACTCGACGCCACCTCTCCTCACCAGACTGCCCCAACTAGCACCTCCACTCCAGACCCGCAGCGGCGTCCGCAGAACAGCACCCTTCCTCCTTCTGGTTGGCAGCGACACCAAATGTAGTGAACAAAACAACGGTTGGGGACAATCGAATGTATTTAAGCAAAAATTACAGACTATCTCAGTAAATTCTGATAACCAAACAATGAACAGTCAATTTGCAAATTAACAACCAATTGTTTCAATCTTCTCTGTTTCTTCTTTAATTTCATTGCTCATGTATTTTCCAAACGATTGCGCTTCATTTCAGTTCTTTGCACATCGGTCTTCTGGTGAAATACATTCTATGTCCGACCAACACCATATACTACTTATATAGATATAAGTAGACCACACCACACTACCACTACTGATATTGTTACAACTTCGACTACTCTGTGATTTGTCCTGATAAATACATCTCACCGAGCTGAAGATCATTAGTTACTTTTATATTTTATGTATCAAGAAACGACTTATATAGTATGACTTATGTTTAAAGTGAGGGTTTTCCTTCAATCTGTACTCCCACTTTGATGGGACTAGTTACCATAGAAAAACTTTCGATGAGTTAGCAATCCACATCACCAGTTGGCGTTTAGCAGTAATACTTAAGTAGGACTCCCGCAAACATTTCATAATCTGATAGTATGTATGTACGCATGTTAATGTGTAAAAGTGTCATACCAATAAACAGCTATTCTACATAATAATTTTTACTAATCCACTTCTTATCATATCAATGTTGAAAGTTTCAGTGCAATGTGTGTTAGTCAAGGTTGTGAATAAATGTTTATTTGTATCGCAAATCTATTAGATCCACTGAGAAATGGCACCAGGTTCTTAATCCCAGCAAATATCCGCGAAATCAGGTCACATAGAGTTTATATTGACTGATTATTGAGTAGTAACCAGTTTCATTGTTTGTCTAGTCCTTAGTGCTTACAGAATTCTATCTATTAAGTTACAATGTACCCTTTAGTCTAAGTGACACGATATCACGTACATTATGTTGAAATGTTAGATGGTTGGAGATGACTGGTAAAAAATATCCTGTTTGACCTATATTTTGTGCTTATTGGAACTTATCATCAAAGCTTATTTAGAATCTCAAGGGAACTGATACTTCATCTATGGGATTTAAACCTTTACCAAGAAGTTTCAAACTCAAACAATAATTTTCAATAATGCAATGAGAAGACAAAGTTTATCAGAATTATGTTATATATTTGTGCAATCTGATCACATATATACTTGTTAAGAACATTTTTTATATGAAAATTAAAAAGATCAAATGATAATTGTTAAAGACTGGGATTAACATCACTTTCAAATACAGGTCATACGAAGTATCAGCATTTGAAATGATTCAAGTTTGAATGTAAAAGTATCAATAATAAGAAAAAAGAAGAACAACAACAACAACAACAATAACAACAGTAACTAACACTTCAATAATAAAAATCTTTGAATACTTCTTAATTAAATTAACATCATAGATAAAGTTGAATTAGTAAATAGATCATTTAACAATAAAAGTAAAGATGATAAACCTTATTATTATCATCATATAGTGAGAACAATACAGTTTTGTTTGGACAAAAATAAACAATGTTAAACAAATAGATCAAGTCATAAGAAAACCATTGATAAAATAATCACTTGGAAAAAGAGACGTATATAGGTGAGAACAAGACAGTATAATACAAAAACACTTGGATATATACATATATATCCTATTTGTTTATGAGAACAATTATAGGATACCAAATAAAATCAATATAACAAGAAGTGTAATTAACAAAGAGAAAATAGCACACCATTGACGACGATCAGTATTTAAATGTAATAAACGTGCTGTTCGTTTAGTTATTGAATCAAGTCTTGACTCTGTACTAATCATTTCATTATTGAAATCATCTAATAAAACAACTTGATCACCTAATTCATCACCAATACGTTGTGACATTCCTTTTAAATTTGATATAGTTGTACCTAATTGATCTAATCGATTGTCTTGTTCATATAATAATTGTTTTTGTTCTGTTAATGGATCATAAGGTATAGAATACATGTTTGATGATGGTGATGACTTCTTTATATGAGAATTTGTTCTTATACTAGATTGTGTTTTATTTGTTGTTTGATTACTGATTTAAAAGGGAAGATGGTAAAGGAAAGGGGTAAAAGAAAATACAATTATTTGTCAATGAAATTTAATGTGAAACTGACTTAATGTTAAATACATTAAACTGATCTGGGACCATCGGGTAAGTAATGCAGTTGTTAGGAAACGGGTACTAGGTAAGGATGGCAAATCGATTGATGAAGTGGTGAAACTTCATCAGTTGAGATGACTGGGACACGTGTTACATATGCCCGACCACCGACTGCCCCGACGTGCAATGGTTTATGGTGTAGGAGTAGGTTGGAAGAAAGCTAGGGGCGGCCAGACCAAAACGTGGCACAAATCCATGAAGTCGCTGACAAGTGGGCTGAGCCATGCTGGTAGGTGTAGACTAGCTGGTTGGGACTCGTGAGATGATAGCAATCGATGGTTAGAGACCTTGAATGACATGGCTCAAAATCGTTTGCAATGGAGAAGGTGCATCCACTCTTTGTGTTCTCCCGAATTCTAATCTTCTGAATGCTTCATGTCCCTACCTTTTTTCTTTTTCCAAATTTATTTCACTGGATTATACTCCTTCAATAACATCTTCAAATCCTAATCTTTCACATTAATGCTTATACTCTTACTACTTCTACTACTATGGGATTTGAATCGACAACAGGATCTCTGTGATAATGTGGTATGGCAACTCGAACTGATGTACGTACGTACGAGATTCTACGTTGTAACTGACTGACTGACTGACATTAAACTGATAAAATTGTTAACATATATTGAATAAAATTTAATAATACACATTTTTAATAGGATATGACCAGAAAATGTACGTAACTTGATTTCTTATATACATAGAACTAATACAATTTACAATAACTAGTGTCCTAATTCCGTAGTTTGACAATGGGATATTATCTACCAATGCAAATTACAGTTAACAAACAACGATGAAATTGACTAGTTATGGAATTATTCTATAAATGCGCACGCTGATAAGAACAATTAACTTGATATGGCTCGGTGCAAGGAAACTTGTATATATGACGATTTACTTTGTATTGGTTATTCGCTAAATTTGAATAGTTATAACTTAAATTCCGAATTGAACCAACCCACAGTCGCACGCTTGAACCCTTCTCCTAATAGCCAGTCTCCCCAAATGCCCTGGTACGACTGAGAGTGGGGAGAGTCCGCTCTCCCTCTCCAAATGCTCTCATATGGCCACGCGTATATAGCCTCTGACAGGGAAGTTCTACTCATTGCCTTCTCGTGGCATTACTGTTGTTTACGAAATTGAGAGGATGAAAAGCGAATGTCCGGCGTTTTAACCGGGTTGGTGAACACAACGAGCCCACCTAGGGGAGTTGGAAAACCCCTATTCCAAACCAATGGTGCACATGGGCTCCAGTATCCTGAGGGAACAAATGGCGTATGAATCAATCGTTGGTCACCGACTACCATGGGACTGCATCTCCTTACGATGCTCCACTGTCTTGTGGATCAGACCTTTAGGTCAAAGGCTCGGGGTGTGGCCCCCTAAGTAAACCACCTGCTCCAGTTTGGGCTTTGGGCAGTATCACAGCCCTCATGCAAATCGAATAAGATTTGTAAGGTGCATATGTATCTGGTGCTTCCTTGTACCAATATTTATGTGTTTAAATAATAAATAAAAAAATAGCCAGTCAGACCACAAAATATGTATTTAAACTAATGAAATGTTTGTAAACAATCGCATGATTGAACGTCACTCTATTTTACATATTTTCATGGGACTTTAAGCTTACATTTCGTGCTTTGTAACAGGTGTGTTTTACAATTAAGGAAATTCAAAGTTTTTCTCTATAGGCATCAGTCCCCCTTATCCAACAGGAAACTAAAACTGAAGGATTCAATAATAACTTTTATCGACGCCTTGAATGACATAAGATTACGTAATAGAAATTCTTAGGTTTAGTTTCATCAACGTTCATCGATAACGTAGGATTTAATTTATCCTTCAGATATACTACTAGAAACGTAAACGCGATACTGGTGATCCCAGAGCCTATGTGAAAGCTATAGCCAGAAAAAAGACAGCATGGCTTTAAACTTTATCTGTTTTGACCAGTATTGCGTGTCTCATCGCAATGAATATCAGTTATGAGTCCCACCAATATAATAGGACAATAATTTCCTCCGATCGGCAGGTCACATGCAACAGGGACAGTTTACAGATACATCAGACCAGACTGACGGGGTGGGCGCTTAAACAAAGATTTGATTGGTTAGTTATGGACATAACTAACAAATAATGTGCATACTACAGAACTTTAACAGCCAGCAGAACCGTACCTTAATTATTATCTCGTATATATCCTATATGGTGTATTCATGGTTACTTGGATGTCCCCAACCGTTAAAACTCTCATTTCAAAACTATTTTGCTATAACTAAAACGCATTATTGAACTATGAAAATACTTGGAGTGTCAATAACAAACAATAGTAATACCAAAGAAACAATAATTTTCGAGGACCCTCAGCTCAGATAGGCTGTTCCAATCGTGGAAACGTATGTCCAACCTTTCATGTCCAGTTTACTCTGAGTCTTTAAAGTGAATAAGATTAATATGTACTGTTTTGGATTTCTGTCTAAATAGTGTCCCAAAGCATTATTAACACAGATAAAACTACGCGGTTACACGAGTCTTTCAAAATTATCTTATGGACTATCACTATTAATAATTTGTTTGTATAATTATGAGATAACTGTATTTTTGTACTTCTATATTCTACTTACTACAAGTTTCCAGTGAATCCCACAAACTATCGCCATACACCTTACTATTCGTTAATTACGGTTTAGTTATGTCTACCCTGTAATTTTATCTTCACGTTTAAGTAAGACCAAGAAATTGACCTATATTATTTGATGAGTTGGTTTACACGTGATATATTACTGAACTACTGCTTACTATGTTCTATTACCGGACTGAAGATTGGGCTAGAAGAGAGGTATACGTTGTGGACCAACAGGAATTGGGATTACCTCAACCTCAAGTCAAGGTCAATCTTGACAATAGAAACGTACAATTGGACAAAACTTAGAATACAAGGCGATAGGTAAAGTAGTATGCGCAAAGTAGAGGAATACTACAAGATTCTGACTGACCAGTCTTCCATGGATATCGACCAACTTGCAGTTATAGCAAATACCAAAAAGATTTACAGATGAATGTTCTAGAAGTGAATCAGTGAAATAAATATTGAACTTTTTGCTTCCGAATTCGGATCATAAATCTACTAATACTTAGGTAATATCTTTAACCAGCATCTATAAAATGCAGTTCAGTGTTTAATATAAAGGTGTTTACTTATTAAGCTAAAGCTATTAATATTAAAACGAACTCTTGATGTCAAGGAATTAACGTAATGCAAGTTATAGGACGGCAGTAACAATATTTCTGCCATACACAAAATAAACTTGTAAGGTATTCGCTTACTTCACTTTCAAATCTCCATTACATAACACTGACGAGGGTGGTGATGATGATGGACGCGGCGCGACATGAATTGTGAAATCAATAGGCGGATCGTTTCTTTTACTGCCATTATCTGATGAGTTTAAACAATTTTTCGCATTCTTAACTACATTTTTTGCTTCTGTTAAAAATTGACGTCTTGCTGATATATCTTTATCGGATAGATGAAATTTTATAGGGTTATTTTCAACTGCTCCAATAGTTTCCTGGAAATAGATTCGAAAATTAAACATTTTAGATTGATTGAAAATGATACTTGATAGTAAACTTGGTAGTCGTTTATTTTTTACAATAAATGTTGATTAAATAATAACTCAGAGGGGGTTTTGTGGAGAATTTAGTATTTTCACCAATCCACGATTTTGAGCGACCGTTCACCAATTGTCTTCAGTGAGCTGATATCTCTACAACAGACTTGGTAGAACTCCACTGGCCACTGCTTCCCACTAGAACTCAAGGAAATATCTCTTGAAGTCAGACATTAACACCGTTGGATGCCGGCTCAGTGGTCTATCGGTTAAGGGCTTCGGCTCGATACTGGTAGGTCCTGGGTTCGAGTCTCGCGAGTGCGGGAGCGTGGATGCGCACTGCTGAGGAGTCCCATAATAGGACGAAACGGCCGTCCAGTGCTTCCAGGTTTTCGATGGTGGTCTAGCTTCAATTGACTCATGATTTCAACTGTGTAAATAATAACTAACAATTATAAACAACGTATAACTACCACATATATGTCAGTTGAAATTCCTACGCCATAACAACTGAGATTTAAAGTGCTAAAAATATTTCTTGACGAGACTATAATTTCTAGACGAACCAATCAGATATAAAATAACAGGTCTCGGATTTCGGCTCAAAATTCACTCATCCATTTTGCTAAATAGAGTTTTGGCATTATAGCTTATGTCAGTTCGCGATGAAAACCATGAATCTAATTCCTAACCTTAACCATCAACTGTAAATCATAATTCTAATTCCTCACACTGGTTTATAACCCCCATTTGGTCGTAGTTATTAAATGAACACTCTCAGGGTCAGTTTAATGTCACTCAAAGGTCATCCATAAATTATAGTCTCACCTATTTCTTTCATCACACGAGACTCATTAAAGGGTGTGGAATATTGTTGGAGGAATATAAATTGGATTAAAGCACGTTCCGTACAGGATTATGTTGGGGCACACTGGCTGACTATTTCTTATCCAATCAGTGCTAGTGGACACTTGGAGAAGAATCTAGAACCTTTTTATGTAGAAATTGTAAATATGCTAACGTTTCGCTTATTATGATTCTCACTTCCATCTACCCTTGTCATTTGGAATATAATTTCGTTCCGGTTCAATTGTGTCCTGATTTGGGAACTTTTCGAGTGAACTAGTGTCCAGAAATAGTAAGCAGTGAGAGTAACCGGGTCGTAATAAAAGAAATTATAACAAATATCTTGCTTTTATAGGTAGGTAACTGGTGAAGAACAATGCAATAGAGTAAAACAAGTACTTGGTAACTTTCTTCTTTCAGATATCTAGAACAGTGGTTAAAGCACTTAACTCGGTATGTAGATTAGAACCCGACTCTATAGGCTTTGGTTTAGGCAGTCGACCATTAAGACTAACACTTACAGAAAAAATTAGGGTTCGAAACCGACTGTATAGACCTACATCTGAAAGTAAAGTACATTATTTTCAATATTAGATACTTCACTAATACTTGTTTGTGATGGAAAGCAACAAGACATTATGAAAAGTGAGAAAAAAACAATGCTCAAAAAAAATAACATAATTGTAGATGCGAATATCTACTAATGTCAAATGACAGAGAGAAATCAGAGTATCAACTTGTCAGAGATTTTACGACACAGTAGAACTTGAGAAATGAATATGTGAATAGACCAACAAGAAAGTTTCCACTTTAAATTCCTGTTACAAGTTTCCAGTCAATTAACAGGAATTTTCGTAAACGTCTACATACTTATCAATACCAATTAGAATACTAATCTCTCATGATTTTGTGATAATTTGTGCCTTTACTAAAATGTAAACCCACATTTAGTCTCAAGTAAATCAACATACTTGCTGAAGTCCCGAAATCACAACAGTAACTTATGGGACAAAATCGTCCCGAACCTCATGGGAACTATGGACTTTTAGAAATATCCCACAGGAATGAATCTAAGTATACAACGTAGAGACAAATCTTAACTACAGTATTATATCGATTATTAGCCTTTCTTACATAAATAAAATGCACGAACAAAACAACTTGTCAAGGTGAAAGCCTATATAATCCATAAAATTAGACTGACTGTATAACCACAAATCAAGTAATTGATTATTTAGTAAAAAATGACACAGACTTAAACAAAGACATTTTAGACCTACGTATCAGTACATTTTATTACACTTTACAAACAACGAATGAAGGCAATAATAAAAAAAGCAAAGAAACTAATAATACTAACTGGATTAGAAAACAAGGAAACAAAGCAATGGATAAGTATATGAAATGGTAAAATAGTCACTACTTATTTGACGTGTAGTAAACTTGATATAATGAAAGAAACAAGAGCTGTTACCCAAGCAGTAAGGTAAAAAGAATCTATCCCGATTTTTCCAACTGAGTTGGATTTAAACTATCTAATGTTGAACTTCAAAACTAACTTTCGCCGCATCACAAGGAAGGTTGAACAAAACTTGTGGATAAGTTCTAATGATAAACTATATTTTTAGATCGTAGTTTTGTACAATCATATTGATTTGACAGTCTGTACCCCCACATGCCCTGTTACAGCCGAGGGTGGGGAGAGTCCACTCCCTCTCCGAATCCTTTCATATGGCCACGCGTATACAGTCACTTCCACGAAAGTCCTGCTCACTACATTCTCTCGGCAGGGATGTTGTCTACGAAATCCAGAAGATGAAAAGCGAGTGTCCGGAGCTTCAGCTAGATTGGTGGATATAGAGGATCCACCTAGGGAAGCAGGAAAACCCTGATTCCAAACCATTGGTGCGCCTGGGCTCCATGATCCTGAGGAAACAAATGACACATGAAACTATTGTTGGTCATCAGCTACCATGGGACTGCATCTCATAAAATTGCTCCACAGCCTTATGGATTGGATCCTTAGGTCACAGGCTCGGGGAGTGGTTCCCTAAGAAAATCACCTGCTTAAGTTTGGGCGCCCCGACAGTACCCTAGCCCTCATACAAATAGAATGATGAAGTGTGGTGTAGCCGGTTGATTTCGAAGTTGGGCGTCTACGGAGTCCCTCATTCTGTTTAACAATACCCTGTTGAAGACTTTTCCTGGTATTGAGAGAAGAGTGATGCCCCTGTAGTTATCGCACTTGCTGAAATCGCCTTTCTTTGGTATTTTGATCAGAAGTCCTTCTTTCCAGTCTATTGGTACTTGTTCTTCATCCCAAATATCACTCAGAATGTGGAGTATCTTGGCAGTTGCTACTACATTTGCTTTCAGTGCCTCTGCTGGAATGTTGTCTGGTCCCACTGCTTTGCCGCTCTTGATTTGTCTGATGACCATGCAGATCTCTTCAATTGTAGGTGGATCAACATCGATTGGGAGGTCTGTGGGTGCTACTTCGATGTTGGCTGGGTTCAGTGGAGCTGGTCGATTAAAAGTTCCTTGAAGTGTTCTACCCACCTATTTGGTTGTTCTTCAATGTTGGTGATTACCTTGCCTTCATTGCTTTTCACTGGTCGTTCTGGTTTGCGGTAATTTCCGGCAAGTTTCTTTGTTGTATCATACAATTGTCTCACGTTTCCTTCTCTTTCAGCCCTTTCCGCTGTCATTGCTAAATCTTCCACATATTCACGTTTGTCGGTTCTGATGCTCCTCTTCACTTGCTTGTTTACTTCTGTGTATTCGGCTTGTGCCTTGGCCAGCTGGTATTGATCGATGCCTACTTGTTCCTCCTTTCTTCAATCTTAATAATTCTACTAAATGGCCATATTTCATAACGATAAAGTGGGATACAGCACACTTCCATGAAATACAGCCCTTGGTTGTAGGTTGAATGCTATTGTCCCGTCCCACAAGTAAAGCGGGTTTATAAACGCTATTTGAGCGCTTTACATAGTCGTCGACGTTTTTCTTATCTGAACAGAAACTGTGATATGCGAAGCCAAAGATAATGGGACAGGTTTTAACTAGTTTTGAGAGTAATACAAAAATAGCATGTTACATGGCCGAGTACATAAACCTGTACCTGAGAAGAGAACCACAACACCCATTGTGTTCAGAAATCTGTGTAAAAGTGCAACCGTGTTGGATAAGGATGATAAAAAACGACATGCTACTGATAACTATGAGTGTTTATGCCTCCTAAGAGAATCAGAAGAGAAGATGGTGTCACAACTTGTCTACTCATATACATTTGGATAAGTTAGTGAAGATAGGCTGCCTAATGAATAAAACAATCGACCATCAACTGATAAGTTCCAAGTCTGAGTCGTCAAGTCGACCACTCTGATTAAGTTGGACTAGTAGTATCACTAACGCTCACACTTAAGTGTACCGCAAAACTGAGTACATGTTATACAAGACAAAGCGAATGTGACTACTTTAAATAATCTATATTCAATAATTGAGTTAGATTATTTTATTACCAATTTATCAGGTTCTGAGCTTTTCAGACTATTTTATGAAGTTTATGTTCCTGACTAAGAGGAAAATATTAAACAATCAGACTAATAACGTCCTTTTAATACAGGTAGATGCTACCAAGAAATTTCGGATGGCTTGATTAGATATAAAGCTCAATGAGAATGGCGGTTGACGCAAACCCCACCCGTAAAGTATACTCAATAGTTTTGCAGGTAAGTTACAAGGAAGATTATTAGCTTAAATGCTGGCTACAGCGCGTCACGAGCTTACTTCCTTCAATAGGATGACTAACACTCAAGATCGTATAACACTAAAACCTCATGGTGACCTGTGGCTTGAAACGATGGCGCACTGTAATTCGACTGCACTAAACGACCCCCCAGGCCATTGAAAACGTTAATAAGAGTATTGAGTAGTTACAAAAACAGGAAAAGACAAATTATTGTGGTCAATGCTTAACATGATGAGACGATGTGCAAACACGATATACACAGGAGTATTTTAAAGTTTCATCCCCGAGGACAAATCATATTTTTGGGACGTATCGCAAATGTCTCGTGCACTTTTCTGCAACATTGCCATCATGGTGTTTACTTAGTAATTTTTCTGCACTTACATGTACGTAACACGGATAAGCAATACCGGTTTGTGAAAATCAAGGGTTTGAAGAATACTTTAAATGAAAACGGTCTATCCCTAATCAAAATAATTTTTCACGCTAACCAGAGATAAATATGACTGTATATTTTTTCTGCCAACAACTCATACACTGGTTCTATCGTACTTAGAAATAGGCAAGTCCCGAAAAATGATATTTGTTACACGTTAAACGAGACGAAAATACCTGGAGATCCATCAAATCCCATTCTATATTCTTGATTGTTTGTCGGATTTTAGTCAGTAATTCCTGATCACCAGGGTTTAATCGGCCTCTCCAATCTTCGTAAAGAGTTTTGACAAGCTGCAAGTTTTTGAAAACTTCATCTTGCATACAAAAATAAGGATCAGTACCATCCATAATAAAACAGTAAACGTTAGAGACGATCTAAACAGAAAACCACGAAGCCCTAGTGAACAGGTAACGAAGAACTCAAAAACCCGCCAATTTGAAGTCAAACATACGATCTTTCAATCCTCAATTTTCATTGGGCAGAAATACCGAATAAATATGCTTTCTATGATTTCCAACATCATTTCATAAGGTTCGCTATCAATTAACAGTAAATGTAAATCGATCTGCAAAAGTATTCAGTCTTTAGTAATAAGGATAGTAGGTTGGCGAACCTGTGTTAATCCTGACATATTTCCTTCCAGTGGAGGTCCAGCTTCTGCTTGGAAATTTTAACTGATGAGGCTGACACCCTATTGTTCATGCTAAGCATTTCAGTCACTGACCATACGATGAAAAAACGAGGCCCCACTTTAAGTTTATTAGATCGCGGTTCGTGAACCTTCTTTCTATGACCTCGGAGATTATCAGTGCTGGAGGGAGCAAAAGGGAAAAACATATTAACACCCCAATCATAATTAAAGATACAAGATGCCAGTATAAGGTCACCCCGCGCACTATGATATGACAAGAGGAAAAGGTTTAGGCCTTTTAAACGCTCGTCGAAAGGGAGTTTAGAAAGACCCTTCATTAATTTCGTCCCCGCACGCTGGACGCGCTCAAGTAAGTTGGTATCCTTTATCAGACATGCGCTAGCTGCTTGGACACTGTACTCTAAGTGAAGTCTTACGTAAGTGGAATATAAAATTCGGAACAGCTCTTCGTCAAAGCTTTGAATGCTCGGCGAAGTGACCATAACGAACGATAACCTTTAGAAGCAACCACGTTGCAGTGCGTAGTTGTCTTCAAGTCGTGATTTATTATTACTCCTAAGTCTTTGTGTTCATGAACCCGTGAACGAGATTTACCATCAATCGTATAACCGTAACTATTACCATGTCCAATGTGCATGAGTACGCTCTTCCTGGAATTAACTTCTAAGCCCCAACCAACAGTCCATCTAACTGATTCGTCTAAGTCAGCTTTGAGATGAAAACGATCAGCCTCAATTCTTATTGTTATCCAGATTTTGACATCATCCGCAAACAATAATGTCGACGACTTAAGCAATAGCGGTAATTCATTAATATAGAGGAGGAAAAGTAGAGGGCCTAAGATGGTGTCTTGGTGTACACCACTTTTGACCGGCTTCCATTCGGATAGCGTTCCATTAACCCTCACTCTGTCTGCTGTCATATAAGAAGTTTCCTATCCATTGATCTGCAGCACCTGTTATTCCTAAGCTCGAGAGCTTCTGCATAAGGCTTAAGTGTGAAACCTTGCCAAACACTTTGCTAGGATCTATGAATATCACATCGACAGACAGACCGTTATCTAGGGCTGTTATGCAATCCTCTCTCGCAATAAGTTAGTCAGGCATGAATGCTTGTTTTGAAACCCGTGTTGCTCGGGAGTTGACAGACTGTACGAATCTATGTGACTCAGTAACTTAACCTGAATTATCTTTTCAAGTAACTTAACGACTATGCTGGTTAGGCTGACAGGCCGGTAGTTAGATACGACCCGTTTCTGACCATCCTTAAGTATAGAACTGACTATAGCGTCTTTCCAACCGCTATGGAGTTGAGCGAGTGAAAAGAATATGTTGAAGAGCGTCACGAGCGGTCTTGAAATAATGTCCGCAAGCTATGACAGAAAACGTGGGGTGTAATCCATCGTGGCCCGGTATCTTACAAGGTTTGAGGTTAGTTACCAATGGAAGAACAGTTTCCTCAGTCACATGTAAAGATCCTATGGTTGGTATCTCGGTGTGGTTGGGACAGGTATTTGTGACACTACACGTAGAGTAGACTTCACTAAAATAGTTTGAAAAAGTCCCAGCTTTTACTAGATCTGATTCAGCTAGTAAGTCTGAATCTTTGTGTAATAATAACGCGGGAATACCATCACTACGCTTTGTTTGCCTTTTAACGTATGGAAACAATCGCTTCGGACTATTATATGCCAACTGTCGTTCGTAAGTGGTACAAGATTTAGCTATGGCCTTTTTACATATGTTCCGGATATTCTTATATTCGCACTTAAATAACGCCTGTCCTGTTGACACGAATAAGTCAAGAAAGTGTTTCCTACGCTTCGACAACTGCTAAGTTTCCCTAATAATCCATGGAGGGCAATGTGACCACGGAATAAGCGGTTGTGTTATGGACTCGAATGTAGCCTTAAACTTGTTCAATCCGTCTTCGATCGATCTGTCAGCATCGACCGACCAGTCAATCGAGATAGCACAGTCTCTGATTGCCGGGACATCAGCTCTCCAGATATTGGGACGGGCTGGGGCAGATACAAATTGTATACAAAGTGTCTGGAACCCAAAGAAAAGTACAATGTGACCACTATTCACTAGTGGAGGGAAGGTGCTGAATGTCGACGACACCTGCACAGTGGTGTGTAAGGACAAGGTCCAGCAATGATGGGTCATGTTGCAAGCCAATGCGTGTCGGCTCTACGATACATTGAACAAGTGCACACAGAATAATTGTTGATAACAGATCGCTATTGAAACCCACACCTAAAGCTGTGAGCTCTATCCAATTGATATGTAGTGCGTTGAAGTCTTCAATGATGAGACAACATTCTGCCTCACTCCAAGAATAGATGTGTCTGAAGATAAAGTCGTCAGCAAGACAACATGGACTACGATATATTCCTTCTATAGCCACTAACCCGTTTCTAGACCTAATTATACAACATAGTACCTCGCACGTACCGCTAACATGCGTCTCCGATATGATCGATTGTATGCGAAAGTTATCCCTAGCATATGACATTGTGCCTCATCCCTTGCGACTTATAACCCTATCACTTCTGATAAAGATATAGCCTGCAATGATGGGAGAACAGTTTACACTACATTGAGCCAAGTTTCTGTTACAACAATTATACCGGAACTAATTTCACTCACCATCAAACTTGGCTCGGACGTTTTACTTCGAAGACTACGGGCATTCGTGTAGTACACATTTAAGTCGCTTTAGGAATCATACGTTCTACCTATACAGGTCTCCGAAGCATTGGCTTCCAACACCTGACTACCCGAAAATCCTTAATCATGAGGTTCGTTTCGCCATTTAGCTTTCAAGTTCTTAACTCTGAAAGGGCATTCTTCCACTTGATTCCATCCTCGAGCTGCCAATATAATCAAATACAAATACTTGAATCACGATTTTTGTGTTCGTTACTCAATAATACGTCTTCTTCTTCTTCTTCAAAATTCCCGAGTACTAACCTCATGATCCTTCTTCGTTGGGTCTTGCTCCCAATCCATTTACCAAGTTTTATTACTTTCGTGATATGTACCCCTGAAACCTCTTCTGGAAGTACATTTCTGATGATAGATTCCACTAGCTGCAGATCGTGTGCGTGTCTTTTAGCAGGATAATTGCTTTCAACTCCTCTGGATTACAGATAGTTAGACTAGGAACGTGTTTAACTTCTTTAGAAGCCGTGTTCACAGCTTCCGGCAGTCATGTTAGATCCTACTTGTTAACTGCTGGAATCTTACCGTTAGTTTTCCTTGTAACAGTGTCGAGTGAGTCAAATGGAATTCATTGCCTTGGCACGTGGTTGAGGTTTCATCCGTCGACTTTCAAAAGAAGTTGGATCAACTAAGAAACCACCACTGCCAGGACCAACACAGGCCATCAAGCCTCCTGTCCTTCAAAAATTGTAACAGAAGTGCGTTAAATTTACTTGTTTGATATACATAAAGTTTCTTGTGCTTTACAAATTCAAGGACGGCAGATTGAAATTGTTGCCAAGGTCGGCTCGTATGTCGAGGTTACTCCTCTCCAGCTATTTTTTGAAGGTATAATATCAGGTAAGTCCTAAATCATGTGCTTCTGACTAGTTTCCTAGACTCTTTGACTCATTTGAAATCTAATTAAGTAATTATATTCTCCTTAATGCTTTATACAATGGCGAGTTCACACACGAAATCATGCTAAAAACTTCCCCACTCGCTCTGATTATCATGACTGCCTTCTTGGATATTAAAAATGTGCCTTTGTTGGCAAAATTTTCCTATGAAGATTCCCACATTTAAACGCAGTTAACTGCTCCCATCTGCTTGTCTGCTTTTGATTAACTGGGTTTACGAAACTACTGTACCCTCCCGGGTTAATACGTTTATAAGTGTCCGTTACTTCATATATTATTTAAAATTTCGTGATAAGCTTGTTAGGTCGTATTCAGTTTGCTGAATTACGGCTTGATTCTATGTAATCTAGCAAACCGGCCCTTAAAAAATAGATATAGAAATAGACAAGTATGAACTGACGGGTAGGTGTTTCCACGGTGTGCGAAGCGAAACCTAGCACTTTTATATCGACTCAGTTCGCCTCACGATATCGCTAAAGAGCGATGAAATCATGAAGACAAATCCTATGGTAGTATAGAAGAATGGGTATAGGTAAAATGAAAAAATGAGTTCATGGGGAAAAGGTGTGAAATAATTTTGAAACGTGGGATCCAAAGAAAGACAAAGAGTGATCGAATGTAAGCTGTATTACATAATGTCTCCAGACTATAGTTATAATGATTACTTGGTCCCCAAGTGGTCTGCACATGCTTGTACGCCTCAGTTGTCAATGACTTCATGAAGTGACTCCATGTCTTGATTAGTTCAAACCTACCTCCCAACCTACTTCCTCACCGACCAACACTGCTTATCAAAGTAGGCGGTGGCTAGGTACACATAGTACGTCCTAACCAGCCCAGTCGATGAAAATTCACTACCTCAGCAACTTATCTACCATGTTTACCCAGTATTCCTCAGCTGTTTGTTACAACATGCACGGAAAGTGCTTTAGAAGCACCTATGATTATGTGTTGGCAACCTACAATTATCCTCTATTGTTACTCAAAATAATACACGATCCTACACTTGAACACTAAGTTGAGTCAAAATAAAAATTTGAAAAATCGGTGTTGAAAGTAGAAATTTTTTCAAAAAATAATGTTTCATGCTTTTTAAAAACACGTATTTACAAGTGCAGTTGGAGATTTGTAAACTGCTGTAAATAATTGAGCCATTTCATACAAAGCCCTCGAATCACTGGTTGCGGTTACCGCACAAACCTTGACTAGGCAATCTACAGGGTTCAAATACACAGTTTGACTGCAACGACCGATGCCGTGCTTTAATTTCTCCCCTAAATTTCCTTCAACCAACTCCTGGACCAGCAAACATCGTTATCATGAATGAAAAATATTTCTAATTTATTATTCGTTCTAATCATATTGTCATATGTACCGAACTTGACATAACTTTCAATATACCTGGATAAGTAACATCATGTATTCAAATCCCACCTAGAAATTAGTATTTCGGTTGGGATGTATGGTAACTTCGACCTCAAACCTGATGGTTAAACGTTTGTCTGTCTGATTCACTTCGTATTAGTTGTTTGAGTCTTCCCATTGCTGTTTAGGGCTGTAATTGATCAGTATCATATTGGCATATGTGCAGCCCTTGCGGATTGCCTCGATATTGCTTAAGTCACAAGCATTATCAGCAGAGATAGATGGTGGCTAGTAGTGGAATTCAGGACGCATGTTTCGTCCTATTTGGGACTTGCCAGCTGGGTTCGAGTCCCGGAGTGAACATCGACCCCGGGATGCAAGTGCTAAAGAAAACGAAACCCGCACCCTGGATTCCACTGCTAGCCACTGTCAATCTCTGTTTATCTGTTTGTGTTACGGAGAAGTTAGCAATTGTATTAACAGCAAATTTGACCACAAATCTTCAAAATATCACTTCATTGGACTCTTCATACAATCTAAATTCGAATTCAGAAATGCAAATGAAATTCGTCGACATTTTTTCATTCTCTTGAATTAAAATGTTCAGGTAATTTCATCGTTTTCTGGACTAGTTTTTTCACATACAAATGTCATACGGACATTTCATGTCATGTATATCTTTTTATGTGTAGAATATCCGGGATTTCCTCTACGTAGTATTAATAGTTTTTTTGTTTTTTAAATAAAATGTGTAATTCACAACACTATATGTAAAGTTCGGAAACGACATGATTGAATAGAGGATGTAATTGCTTCCCTAAAAAAAACAAGTCATATTTTCTTGATTTTGTTCATTTCTCTCAATTTCCGAAAAAAATATGGTTGGCAGATGTAATAACCTAAACTTTCTTCCTCCTCTCCATTCAGATTACTTGATTGTGGTTCTGTCAATACATCCAAACTACTTTTCATCAGTCGACAGTACTTTAAGAACTCCAAAGGTTTTTTAACCTACTACTGCTGATGCCGTCATCTAGGACAGCTAGGATAAGGCGCGATTCCGTACCGGATAGGTGCACAGTCATCAAGTGTATGAGGAAAACAATTTTCACTTCTGTTTTCTTATTGGTCGTAAGTTTCCTATTTCTTTTTGGCAATTGCCTCAGGGTCTTTCAACAGGACTCATAGGACCAAGTATTCTA
This sequence comes from Schistosoma mansoni, assembly GCF_000237925.1. Taxonomy (NCBI): domain Eukaryota; kingdom Metazoa; phylum Platyhelminthes; class Trematoda; order Strigeidida; family Schistosomatidae; genus Schistosoma; species Schistosoma mansoni. The sequence continues at coordinate 23,353,136 of NC_031498.1, read as the reverse complement.
TATCTGGAAAAGTTGGCTGGCTCACGAGAGGATGAAACAGCTCTTGTTTTCACATCGAAGGCCGTCGGGTGTATTGGTGGATGGATAGTTAGCTGTTTATTATTGGATTCAGAAGGTTCTACTAAACCAAGTGATTTACTAAGTGTTGGACTTTTCGGCCTAGTGATATCCAATGGTCTTATTATTTTCGTTAAACATCTTTGGTGGATGCTGGCAGTGTTTTTTCTTCAAGGTTTATTTGTAACAATTTCCTTACAAGGTAACAAAAAAATATTCATGCAAATCTTGTTTTCGGCCGACATTTTATCTTAGCATAATAATCATTACATCTTATCTACAGGCGAAACTAAGGGTATATTTGAAAAATCTCTAAAAATGTATTTAAACGGTAATAGCAACGCTAGAAAACAATTGATAATAATTACTTTTTAGTCATCTGGAATAGCAGATATACAAGTAAGATTTGATCGAACACTTTTCTAATTGTTTATACTCCTCTGAAATGTTAGTTTTAAAGTAAGGTCAAATCGTAGCTCTCTCATTTAACCTCACTCAACCGATGTACTGCACCAATATAGTTCACCGTCCGACTTTTCCAATGCTAAATAACTACTCATGATCCAGAAAATGTAGACATGTTCAAAAGCAAAACAAACCCTACTCACTGGTGCCTGGCACTGACAATTTAACTTAACATATGACTATTATTGTCCTTTGTTGACTGGTGAAAGCCTTTGACTTTCAATCACTAGTGTATGAGTTATAACCCTAGTTCTTCTGTCCCAATGTAGACAGTCAAATAGTACTAACGGTTGTCCCATCAAACTCGTGACTCAAATTCTACTTTACAAGCCTAAAATTGGTCTTTATGTCGACGTTTTACTAAAGTATCTCGTAGCTTAACTCGCCATACGAAGACTGAAATAAGGTCAGGGTTGAGAAGCACTTAGGATCCTAACAGCACTAAAGATCCAACTTAGGTTCCTCATCTTGAATGTAGCACTGATTCTACAAGTAATGCAGAGAAATATATTGTATAACCTCAGAATTTCCACAATCAAAACTTAAAATGATTCAGTTAGTAATGTTTTTTGAATTTATTGAGAAAACCTAATATGAAAAAGGCGGCCTAATCAATACTTAAAGTCGTGAATTTAATGACTACTCAATGACCTTCGAATATTAATTTGTGCTGATTAGTTGCACTTTGTGTAATTTTTAAAAAAAAAGTTTTGTTCATTTCATACTTGTGTTTGTAAAACAAGAAAGCAAAATACAATTATGATTACTTTATAAGTTTTCCAGTATTTTTGATTGCCAATCATTTTGGGAACTGATTTACAGTAAATTCAGTATTTTGAGCAATGTATCTTATTTATTTGTTTATTTGAACACATAAATATTGGTACAAGGAAGCACCAGATATATATGCACCACACAAATCTCATTTGATTTGTGTGAGGGCTGTGATACTGTACAGGTGCCCAAACTGAAACAGGTGGTTTTCTTAGGGGGCCACACCCGGAGCCTTTGACCTGAAGGTCTGATCTACAAGGTAGTGGAGCATCGTAAGGAGATGCAGTCCCATGGTAACCGGTGACCAACGATTGGTTCATACGCCATTTGTTCCCTCAGGATACTGGAGCCCATGTGCACCATTGGTTTGGAATAGGGGTTTTCCAACTACCCTAGGTGGGCTCGTTGTGTTCACCAACCCGGTTAAAACGCCGGACATTCGCTTTTCGTCCTCTCAATTTCGTAAACAACAGTAATGCCACGAGAAGGCAATGAGTAGGACTTCCCTGTCAGAGGCTATATACGCGTGGCCATATGAGAGCATTTGGAGAGGGAGAGCGTACTCTCCCCACTCTCGGTCGTACCAGGGCATTTGGGGGCAATGTATCACCTCTCATTATCAATCAATTAGCATTCTATTCTTCATCTTGATATTTCATTTATATTCCTGATCATTCAAAATTTGTAGCCAGTAATAATAGGACTAACTCTAAATATGTCGTTTATCCTGTTACTGTGGGAAAATAAGTGACTGACTCATGATTAAAGTGAGTGACTGAAACATTCACTAAGTCACATAGTGAAATATTTTATCTCTAAACATAGATTGCAGGCATCAAACTCATAGTTGCTTCTGAATCGGCCATCTAATTCGGCGTTGCCTAAATATGTTGTAATTGTGTATTGGATAAAAACTACACCTTCAATGAATAAGCCTACTGAAGTAGCGACTGTTTAATGTAGAAATCTTCTTTAAAAGTAATTCAACATTAAGTTTTGAAACACTTTTTTGTTTTGTAATTTATCATTTTTCAGGATGTGTTTATCATCGTGAGAGTGTAAAACACCGACTCCACATTGTGCCACAATATTTAACAACTGTTTTCTTATTGGGTTGTGTATTTACTCCATATCTTCTATTTATTGAGCCAAATTTAAATTCTATTACATCATTAGTTGTTCATCCTAGTACTAAACTGAATGAACCACAACATTCACGTAATCATAACTTCATCTCAAACATATCTAATGTAAATCCCATTAAATTTGTTGAGAGTAGTAGTACTGGGATTAGTAAAAACAATAAAATTTCTCCAGTTATTCGTATGCCACGACAAATTACAGTTAGTACCCCACCACTGAATGAATCTAATTTTGATCTGCAAACAACACCTCAAACCACTATGGATATTAATCATCATAAAATATCTACTGATCAACCTCATAATTTAAATATAATCCTACCTAATTTTACGTTAACAAATGAAATCAATATAAATGAAACACCACACAACATTACAGTGAACTCTTCTTCGGCTATTATCAAACCTACAACCAAGAAAAAGCCGTCAGTCAATGATGCTAAACATTTAAATCAAGATAGTTCATCTGCGGATGGTAGCAAAGCAGCGTCTAAAATGAAGAAACTTACTGAAGAGCGTCAAATTGAAAAATTAGACGACGATCCATCCACCCATAAACCACTAACCTCTGTCGTTAATCCAAATGAACTTCGAAATCTTGTAGTTCAAAACCAGTCTACTACTACCATTACCAATATGTTGATGAACATCACGAATTTAAATTCTACCAAACAATCAAATAATAATGATACTATCTCTAAAATTTCTCCAAATTCTTCCTTTAGCCATCTTTCGCTTCACTTGAACAATGTTTCAACAGGATTTCCACATAACTCTACAATTGTTAAAGACCATAAATCTAATGAAATCTTCATTAATAATGTGAATTCAACAAAAGATATTGATATATCTAATGCATCTAAACCGATAACTAACAATAAAGTAATACTTGGCATATATAATATTACCGATGAAGTTGGGTTAATAACTAATAATTCTTCTACTCAATTCACATTTAGTAAATTTCCATCTGTATTACAGTCAAACGACATTATTGTAGTTATCAATTCAACAAATCGTAAATATCATCATCATCGTATCGCTGAACACTCATTGGATAAATCTCATCGTAATCTCCTATTACCGTTTCAACATCCGGTAGAATCAGTTCAAAAAGTTTATCTACTATTAAGTATTATATCAATGATACTTTGGCTGTTGACAATTCCACTAACAAGTTGGTGTGAATCGATATTTATTCGTTACTTTGGTCTCAAGATCATAGATGATAATAATTTCGAGCTCATTTCCACTGGCAAACTTTCATCACCAAGTATGATGCAACGATCAGATCCTGATAATAATGAAAATCATTCTGAAGAAGGTCTCAAATCAAGATTACTTGGAAGATCAGGTAGGGTAGAAAATTACATTTAGATGTTTGTGAAATGACTGTCAGATCATAACTGTTAACCTGATTTTATATGTTAATACCGACTAGAATTTGATAGTGACATCTCGATTTTACTAGCACTATAAAACATCACTACTATTTAACTGAATATATATGTATTCTAAGTGGTTTAATTCATTGTAAGTTGCAAAAGTTTTGTGACTGCTAAGGTTTTCGAAAGCAAATATTAACTAAAATGGCTTGGGTATGCTACGTATATCAAACTATCCATTATCTCGAAATGTAGAAAAATAGCCGGGAGGGATTTAAAGTTTTTTCTACTTTAGAAGCTGCAATTTATTCACGTTTACTTTGTCCAACGATATCAAGATAGCTAGTAAAGTTTTATGACTATGCTCACCAAAACATGTTATCTGTTCACTAACTGTTAGTTTGAGCCATGTTGATAAATTCAGATCATCTAGTTGGTGGCCGTACAATAACCGCAATCAGCGGTTAGAGACTTTCAGTTATGTTGCTTGTATTCGGTCACAATGCTCTAGGAACATTCACTTCTTATCATACTGTAGATCTTGAATTCCAGTATTTCTTCATATATACCGTTTTTATTCCTTCTTTTTAGTTTATCTCATTATCACTGTCACTACAGTACTCCGATTTCTTTATTCTGTTAGTTTTTTCTTGCCATACCAATATGGTGTGGTGATCCGAGCTAACCCAAGTTAGTACCAGGCTCTTCGTTAATTACGACTGATTCATTTTCCAGAAGACACTGCAATGTTTTGGTTGAGAGATATACGATTAATATCTATATAATAATCCTGATAATAACAGCCATTGAATATCTCACTCTTTTTTTATTTTTACATAAGATGAAGACGACAGTGAGTCGGATTCAGATGAACTATGGAATCGAAGTCATTTCGTCGATAACAACGATGAGCTAGTTTGTCATTCCGATTCTGAGTTGAATGATGATAGTGTTATTCTGAAAAATTCATTAATTAAATCATCTTCAGGAAATAATATATCTGGTTATTCAATGTCTAAATCGATGGCAGTATTAAATCCTAATATTGTTGATAATAATAATACCTCTGCTACTTCTTCTATGATTGACTGTTCTGTATTTGAAACTCATTGGCCAAGAATTCAATGGCCGTCAAATTTTTGGCTGTTATTATCTGTGTTTTTAAACAGTGGTTTGGAAACAACATATGCTGGCTTTGTTGCTAGTCTCACTATACGTTATCTTCTTTGGTCTCCAGTAAGTATTTTTCATATAACTATATATTGTTGTCCATTGAAATTTTTTTATTTTATATGAAATACACTTGTTATTGAGTTTCAAGTTTAACTAGTGATTTATTATTTTGTAACTTTCATTTTGGTGGACACGGCGAGTCCACCTAGGGGAGTTGGAAAACCCCTATTCCAAACCAATGGTGCACATGGGCTCCAGTATCCTGAGGGAACAAATGGCGTATGAATCAATCGTTGGTCACCGGTTACCATGGGACTGCATCTCCTTACGATGCTCCACTGCCCTGTGGGTTAGACCTTCAGGTCAAAGGCTCGGGGTGTGGCCCCCTAAGAAAACCATCTGCTTCAGTTCGGGCACCTGGGCAGTATCACAGCCCTCACACAAATCAAATAAGATTTGTGCGGCGCATATACATCTGGTGCTTCCTTGTACCAATATTTATGTGTTTAAATAAATAAAATAAAACTTTCATTTCCCTTTTCTCAGTTTGGATTATTTACTGTAAAGAAATCAATAATTTCTAATACTTCATATGCCAAGTAGGAATCAAAGCTCTGCTTACATGTACTTGTGTTGTTTGCTAATTGACATTCAAGCATTTTTTTATTTAATCTATTTAGTGTTATTTCAAGTGTGTGAACTTATCAACTATCATTAACTTTCTGTCTTAGATTACCATATTATATTGACAATTTGACACATTAATATGACTTAGCATAGGGATTAAAACACAAAATTCAAATATAGATTAAATTTCTTTACTATCAGAAGGGGTTTTGTGGAGATTTAGTATTTTCATAGCCGGCTCAGTGGTCTATCGGTTAAGTACTCTGGCACGAGGCTGGTAGATCCTGGGTTCGAATCTCGCGGGGCGGGGTCGTGGATGCTCACTGCTGAGGAGTCCCACAATAGGACGAAACGGCCGTCCAGTGCTTCTAGGTTTTCCATGGTGTTCTAGCTTCAATCGACTCACGCTTTTAACTATTAAATTTTTTTGTTTTTATTCAATCAGAGATTTTGTACTATGAACTGTAGTTTAAGGATTAAATTGTTTAAATTTCAATCACCAACTTGTAGATCCCAACCCATATACACTTATTTCGGTTTGAGTGTGGTATCACCAGCCCTCAGATTGCCCCCAAATGCCCTGGTACGGCCGAGAGTGGGGAGAGTCCGCTCTCCCTCTCCAAATGCTCTCACATGGCCATGCGCACATAGCCTTTGCAAGGGAAGTCCTACTCACCGCCTTCTCGTGGCATTACTATTGTTTACGAAATTGAGAGGACGAAAAGCGAATGTCCGGCGCTTTAACCGGGTTGGTGGACACGTAAGGTCCACCTAGGGTAGTTGGAAAACCCTGATTCCAAACCAATGGTGTACATGGGCTCCAGTATCCTGAGGGAACAAATGGCGTATGAATCAATCGTTGATCACCGGCTACCATGGGACTGCATCTCCTCACGATGCTCCACTACCTTGTAGATCAGACCTTCAGGTCAAAGGCTCCGGGTGTGGCCCCCTAAGAAAACCACCTGTTTCAGTTTGGGCGCCTGGGCAGTATCACAGCCCTCAAGCAAATTGAATGAGATTTGTATGGCGCATATGTATCTGGTGCTTCCTTGTACCAATATTAATGTGTTTAAATAAATAAATAATAATAAGCCCTCAGATTTAAAATATGTCTTGAGGCAGGATATACAGATCTGTACCGCGTAATGAGTTAATAATAATACCTGTTAGTTTCCCCCAAAATGGTCTGAAACTTGTTGAATATCATTGAACTATGTATACATTATTGTGTTATGGTCAACACATTATAGATGTCGTCATTTATACTTTCACAAAATGATATAATGACCAAGAATTAAGCTTGTCAGATAGATCTTAATGTGTTGACAACCGAGTAGCCTACAGAGTTATTTCATTTATTTCCTGCTTACATACATGTTATTTCATTGTACAAAAAAATGTTTTTCTTGTTAACGGTTATGGTCTTGCATTCATTTTAACAATTAAAAACTTTCACTTAGTATTGTTTGTTTGAATCTTCCCATTGATGTTTTACGACTGCAACTGGTCAGTCTCTAATTGGCATATGTGCATACTGTGTGTATTGTCTCAATATAGCCTAAATTCAAAAGCATGGTAAGCAAAGATGGATAGTGGCTAGCAGTGGAATCCAGGACGCGCGTTTCGTCCTATTTGGGACTTGTCAGCTGGATGTACCTTCATCTCAGAATTGATGTTCACTCTGGGACTCGAACCCAGTACTGTTCGCTTCAAACGCCATCGCGTTATCCACTCGGCCACTGAGTCCTGAGGCAATACGCATAGTATGCACATATACCAATTAGAGACTGACCAGTTGCAGTCCCAAAACATCGATGGGAAGATTCAAACAAACAATACTTAGTGAATTTAAACTTCACCCCATTGCACAAGCAAGTGGCTATCAGGACTCAGTAGCTGAGTGGATAATGTGATGGCGTTTGAAGAGAAAGGTACTGGTTTTGAGTCCCAGAGTGAACATCAACTCTGAGATGCAGGTATATCCAGCTGACGAGTCCCAAATAGGACGAAACGCGCATCCTGTATTCCACTGCTAGCCACTATCCATCCTTAATTATAAACTTGATTCACTTACCTATCCCCCCCACGTAACAGAAAAAATTATTATGACTACTAATTTTTAGTACCTTATGAATTTGATTTAATCTCGGAAATTTTTCTCCTAAAACTATTCCTAAAGCATAAATCATTATTATTTTAACAGGATATCTATTGAAACCATCAATTATCTACTGTCGAACTAGTTAAGAACATAAAAGAAAAGTGAAATATTGGTTCTGAAGCGATAGTCCAAATGCTACAATAAGTTTGAACTCTATTCCATCTACTTTTTTTTTGGAAAAATCAGATGGTATCACTAGCCTTCACATTTTCGAGTATGACTTAAAGCCAAGTATACAAATCTGTACTTAGTTGATGCGTGGTTATAATTAGTTGTCATCTACAAATTATAATATGTAATGTAACTTATTATGTTATCTGGTAAAGGTTTATTTACTCGACCTCTCTTAAATTATTATATTTGTGGTTGTTGAATCATATTGGATTGTAGCTCTATGGTGTAAGTAAGCATTCAACTCAACCATCCTGATCACATAGCTGAAAAGCTTTTAGCCCATATATAAACCCAATCAGTGCAACTCATTATAATGTATACACAATATGCATATAGTTACTGGGCCGCTGATATCTTTATTTTGTTAATGTTCTTCATGTAACTTAATATCAAGCATCGGTACACTCAATTCAATTTCTTTATTTCTTTTAACAAGACATTAGCAATAATTGTGACCAGTTTATTTTGGCTTGGTAATCTTGTTGGCTTTTTAGTTCGTTTACTAATAATCAATAAAAAATGGCCAGATATACAAGATAATTTACCGGGTATTTCAAACAGTCAGCTATTATCTAAGGGTATATATTCAACTAGAAAACATCGTCGTAATTATGCAAAGTAAGTTATTTTTTCATATAATTTGATACATTCATGTTAAATAGTAATTAGTGAGTGATAGTAGATAACGAAAAATGACCTAAATATAGCTTCCTATAGTTTATTTTAAATGAATCCCTTTGGTGAAGTGTAGGTAAGTAAGCAATCACAATTAAACACAACTGTGATGATACTCTATTGGCATTTAGCTAGAAACAAACAGATTGTGATGAATACAGAGAAAATGGTGATATTTAATTTACGCATCAAAGTTGTGATAAACAGCACCTATGTATTTAACATCTCTCGTACTTTGTTCAGAGAAGTTAAATATGATTACCATTGGTCAGATTCATCCTAATACATACTTCTGTTAGTTCACTGGTCTGTTATGATCCCCCTTTATACAACCCAGCTACTATTGTTACTTAATATTCTTTGGACAATTTACTTCACTCGACTAATCCTCAAATCAGAACCGGGTTGGACATGAACGTAATTATATCGAGCTGCAATTTAATGGTTGTTATTTTATTTACTAATGAATGTTTCACAAATTCAATTTTATCTGCTTGTATTGGGGTTTTAACAGTAGATATGTATAATACAAAATTATTATTTATTTAAACACATATATATTGGTACAAAAGGGCACCAGGTACATATGCGCCACACTATTTGTGTGTGTGGGCTGTGATACTGCCCGGGTGCCCAAACCGAAGCAGGTGGTTTTCTTAGGGGGCCACACCCCGAGCCTTTGACCAAAAGGTCTGATCCACAAGGCAATGGAGCATCGTGAGGAGATGCAGTCCCATAGTAGCTGTTGACCAATGACAGGTTCGTCCGCCATTCGTTCCATCAGGATACTGGAGCCCATGTGCACCATTGGTTTGGAATCAGGGTTTTCCAACTCCCCTAGGTGGACCCTCCGTGTCCACCAACCCGGTTAAAGCGCCGGACATTCGCTTTTCGTCCTCTCACTTTCGTAAACAACAGTAATGCCACGAGAAGGCAGTGAGTAGGACTTCCCTGGCAGAGGCTATGTGAGAGCATTTCGAGAGGGAGAGTAGACTCTCCCCACTCTCGGCCGTACCAGGGCATTTGGGGGCATGTATAATACACACAAAATGGAAAGGATTATTTAGTTAGTTAAGTCGTTTCTACGATGTATTTAAAAAAATAGAACCCAATCCAAAGCTTAGTTTTTGTTTTCATCAAGAACGAGTCCATCTGGCTTTAAATGTAGATCCTGGAATACATAAATTCTTTAAACTCCAGATACTTCGTAAAACAAGTCTAACCACTTTCTATTATTAATGTCCTCGTTGTTACTGGATTGTGAGATTTGTAGCTCAGAATAATAATTATACTGTGGTTATGCCCTATGAGTTGAGTGTTTTAATCGTAAAGCTATCATCATCTACCTCGATAACACCAGAAAAAACTTCGAGTAAAAGTAAACTATCTGAAATATCCCTCTTCCCATGAGAATAGCAGCTTGTTCTGTTGACCTTGAATTCGACTAACTGTCGATATTTGTTCCGCCAGTATGTACATGTTTTCGATTCTGGACAATGCCAAGTGGTAACAACCAATCAGATGCAAGGTTAACAGGACAACTAGTATTCGTATGTGAGGAAAGATTTCAAATACCTCACTTCCATTAAAAGCTTTGTTGATGTTGCTGTCTCAAAAGATGATGATATCTTCACAATTAGACAACTCAGCTAAAAGAACACAACTCCATCAAAAGTTTTATCATATGTGCCAAGGGGTTGCATTTTCCCGTTACTAATATTCAAGACTAAATTTGATCAGTTTTCATTTGATGATAATATCAACATTAACACTAATATGTAGGTACATTTAACCGACTAGTTTAAATTAGAACAAAATAAATATTCTACATTTCACAAAGGAAAAAGCAAGATTCTCAAATACAACATGGAGAACACCAACCCAATCACACTTGATGGCGAAACTCTGGAAGAGGTGGAAACATTCTCGTACCTGGGAAGCATCGTTGATAAACAAGGAGGATCGGATGCAGATGTAAAGGCGAGGATTGGCAAAGCAAGGGCATCATTTTTACAATTGAAGAACATATGAAACTCAAAACAACTGTCAACTAAATTCAAAGTGAGAATCTTTAATACGAACATCAACACAGTCAGTCCTACTGTAGGGAGTTGAAACGTGAAGAACTACTACATCCATCGTCAAGAACGTACAAGTATTTATAAACAGTTGTCTACGCAAAATACTCAACATTCACTGGCCGGATACTATCAGCAACAGTCTTCTGTGGGAGAGGACAAACCAGCTTCCAGCTGAAGATGAAATTAGGAAAAGATGTTGGAAGTGGATAGGACATACATTAAGGAAATCACCAAGGTGCATTACAAGGCAATCCCTAATTTGGAATCCAGAAGGGAAGCGGAAAAGAGGAAGGCCAAAGAACACATTACTTTGGGAAATAGAAGCAGATATGAAAAGGATGAATAACAAGTGTGTTACGTCCTTGAATCTTTCTACCCACTTTGTGCCGAGTATGACCTGTGTAATGTAGATTAAGACCTTGACCCGGTAGGCTGACTGGCTTAACCTTTGAGGCTAATATGCGTGAGTTCGAAGTGGGGGTAGAGAGACGAGAACTATTCTATCCCTGATTGCCTGGCAAGCACGAGAGAGAGAGAGAGAAGACAAAGACAGCTGGAACGGTAATCACTTTATTCCAACCCCGATCTAGCACTCGAATTCCCAATTCAGATTAGGGTGAAAGGTTACATGAATAAATAGATGAATAAGCTGACCACAACGTACAATAATTAGGAAAATACAATTATGTCCAAAACTGGGGGATTATAGTAGAAAATAGGGTACAAAAGATTACGTCTAAATTACAATAGCTTTAGAACAGAAAATGCTATGGCAGTGAATTATACATCAAACGAAAGCTTATGATCTGTAGATTAGGCTAGGGGCAAAAGTAAATGTTACAGTTTTACAAGCTTTGAATTAAATGAATTAACGTCCCCAAAAATAGCTTCCGTAATTTGTTAAGGCTTCTTGTTTTGCGGTTCACATCAAAGTGGAAAGAACTGGAAATGATTGCCCAGGACAGAGTTGAATGGAGAATGCTGGTGAGCGGCCTATGCCCCTCCACGAGGGGTAACAGACGTAAGTAAGTACATTTCACACTGCTAGTTCCCATTATCCAAACATTTAGTAAACGTATCCATTTGTTTACTCTTTTGCTTTCCTCTAGGAATACAAAATCTTCAATCATCATTACTAGCATACAATTATGTGGATGTTTTATTTGTATAATTAGTTCTATTGCATTAACATATTTATCAATGTCAATTGGAAGATGTTCCACAACATCATCATCATCATTATCTCAATTAAACATAAATTCATTATCTCATCCATATATAACATGGTTAATTGGAAGTTTTTGTTTTGGTATTGGTATTGGTTTATCATCTTCTTATACGGATACATTAATGACTATACATTTAACTACAAATTTATTTTTTTCTAATTCATATTCTATTCAATTATCAATATATTTTGGTCAATTATTAATACCAGCTTTAGTTGCTATGCTTCATCATCAAGCATTATTTTGGCGATATTCATGTGTACATAATATTAGTGTATTATGTTTAAGTATATTAATGAGTATTACATTTATTAATCATTTTATTATTGTAACTATGGAAAATAGACGTAATAATTTATTAAGATCAACTAAACCTAATCGAAATAATAATAATAATAATCATAATACATGTTTACACCATTCTAATGGAAAGATTTCAACTTCATAATTAGTATATAAATTCTAAGCCCGGGTAAAGGGGAGGAGGGTTGGGTATGATGAGGTTAGCGACCCCATCCCATAGAAAACCAACTCGCTAACCAGAAACTGATGATAACTTCTAATATTGCTATTCTTTTTGTTTATTGAAAATGTCTTTCAACAAATTTATCTTCATATGGTTAATTGCTTTAACCTGTAATACTTTATTGTAACTATATATATATATATATACATACAAAAATATGTTATTTGTATACTACTACTATTAACCCTCCTTCTTCTTCTTCTTGCTCCCCTCCCCCCTCCTCTCTAGTCTGATAATAATGGTATTTTGTTCATTTGATTGCATTTTGTACTGTATCATTTGTATATGTACTCATTTGTATTTTTTTGTTTTTCTTTTTGATTACCGCCTTATTTTCATAGGTTATCTAAAAGTTTGATCTGTTGTTATTTTGATATACTTCATGTATACGTCATGTATTGGATCTATTTGGTTTCATAATTTGTTTTGTTTATTATATAATTAATTATGAATGCAAACAACACATTTTATCGATTGTTTTCTTCTTTTAAATAGACAACTAATCCGTTGATATATGGCTTCAATCTATCGCTTTAAAAATTAGTAGTCATTTAGTATAAATTATTCATTTAATTTAATTTATTTGAACACATAAATATTGGTACAAAGGGGCACCAGATATATATGCGCCACACAAAAACTTGTCATTTCATTTAATTGTGTGAAGGCTATGATGCTGTCCGGGTGCGCAGACCGAAGCAGATGGTTTTCTTAAGGGGCCACACCCGGAGCCTTCGACCTAAAGGTCTGATCCACAAGGCAGTGGCCCCCGAATGCCCTGGTACGGACGAGAGTAGTAAGAGTCCGCTCTCCCTCTCGAAATGCTCTCACATGACCACGCGTATACAGCCTCTGTCAGGGAAGTCCCACTCACTGTTTACGAAATTGAGAGGACGAAAAGCGATTGTTCGTCGCTTTAACCGGGTTGCTGGATATGTATGATCCACCTAGGGGAGTTGGAAAACCCTGATTCCAAACCAATGGTGTACATGGGCTCCAGTATCCTGAGGGAACAAATGGCGTATGAATCAATCGTTGGTCGCCGACTACCATGGGACTGCATCTCCTCACGATGCTCCACTGCCCTGTGGGTTAGACCTTCACATCAAAGGCTCCGGGTGTGGTCCCCTAAGAAGACCACCTGTTTCATTTTGGGCACCTGGGCAGTATCACAGCCCTCACACAAATCGGATGAGATTTGTTAAGGGCATATTTATCTGGTGCTTCTTTGTACCAATATTTATGTGTTTAAATAAATTAATAAATCGTGAGGAGATGCAGTTCCATGATAGCCGGTTACCAACGATTGGTTCATACGCCATTTGTTCCCTCAGGATACTGGAGCCCATGTACACCATTGGTTTTGAATCAAGGTTTTCCAACTCCCCTAGGTGGACTTTCCGTGTCCATCAACCCGGTTAAAGCGCCGGACATTCGCTTTTCGTCCTCTCAATTTCGTAAACAATAGTAATGCCACGAGAAGGCAGTGAGTAGTACTTCCCTGGTAGAGGCTATGTGCGCATGGCCATGTGAGAGCATTTGGAGAGGGAGAGCGTACTCTCCCCACTCTCGTTCGTAACAGGGCATTTGGGGGCTTAAATACAGATTGATGTATTCCACTTTGAGTCGCTTTATTTGTGTTTGAAGGCTTATGGTACTACCTTACTCACACCTGTTATCCCTAGTAGAGCATAGGTCGCTAACTAGGAGTCTCCGAGCTACTCTGTTCTAGGTTCTTCTTCTCATCTGTCGTTAAATTCTTTTGATGTCTGCCTCTCTTCTTTTTTCCAAGTTATGGCTTACTTTATGTGAAACAGTCTGATGATTTCCATTACTGAGTTCCATTAACCACTAGCCTATGCAATAGTTATGAATTAAATTGGATTTGTAAGGGTACGTAAATGCCGACCAACACTGACGAGAACTATCCAATCAACAACAAAATAACTCAAATCCTTACAAATTAGGTTGGATTGATCACTCGTTGAAATCTAGACATTATAAAGGGAAAAAACGGAGTTTATCATAGTGGTGTGCTGCATGAGCGCTCTCTGATCACACTAAAATTCCTGAAGATATTTATATAAGGATCGAATATGATGCGCATATGGAAATCGATGAACGAAATGGGCTGTAACTCAGTGGTTAACATTGTGTTTAGGTTTTTGGTGAGAAATGAATTACTTTCCCTAGACTGTGACCGACCGTGGTTACATAATACGTTTTGTGGCTTTGAATATCCCACATACTGTCATATTAATGAGACGCAATTAAGGTTCTCTTGATCTAAATAAGATTCAGGTTACCTCATTGTGATACACTTGAATAGCTTGGGAACATACAGTCTATCTTAACATCGGCTCTAAAAACAGTTCTTACATTTCATGCCTAGTGCAACTATGATGTTAATTTCTTAAGAAACAAAGCATAATACTTCTTTACTATTATAAGAACCATGGTGAAATTCATTTTGACAATTGAAAATTATAGTTCATGTACACTTAGTTGTTTAACAGGTTTTGTCTTGACCGAATCAGATAATATTAAGAATGACTCATAACATTATTTACATCTATTTGTTGTCTTTGTTTTAGTTGGCTTCATCGTTCCTTATCTATTATCAAGATTTATGGTAAAGCATAAATGATTTTGGTCAGTTCATGCATTGCCAATTTATTCACATGCATGGTAAGATGGACAAACTAAAATTAAAACACATTTATTCGAGCGAATTCTAAAGTTAACTCAAATGAGAGCGAAATACACCTAACTTTCAATCGTTAACTTAGCACAATATCATGTTAAATGTCTTACCATTGCTATAATCCATCGGATCGATTAAGAAAGAAAAAATGGTTTGAGAAAACAGGTTTTTCTGAGTGAACAATTCATTGGTAATGACTGGCTTGTTTAACTAACACTACATATATGTTTTATTTGCGTTTCACCGTAATATTGTGGTTGTACTGCTTAGACTCTTCAAAACAACTTGAATTTGATCTCAGTACAGTAAACGAAACTGTATTCCTCTCCAAATCTTGTGTATTTTGTCTTGAATTTATCTGCTCATTTGCCATCTAGTTGTGGTGTGTGGTACTTATACAGACATATATGAGTAGTATGTATCAAGATTTGAAAGAAGGATTCTCACTGACAAGAACATCAGGAGACGAGAATGAAAAACAGAAGCAGTTTGAGTAGCAACAGGAATGAAAGAACGATGGAGCTTGTAAGATATACTTCAAGGAAGAGGTGCACATAACATTTCCAATGTATTGTTTTCATATTTTACAAATGCAGGAAAATATGGTAAACCAGATGAACCAGTCAAGGACAAAGAAGACATGATCATCACTGAGATTCGAGAACAGGGGAATAGATGAACAGAACAGTTCGAGGAACTCTTAAATAAACCACCAGATATCGAAGCACTTGCACACAAACATTCCTATAGACATCACTTCACCAACGATCGGTGAAATCAGGATGACCATCAGACAAACGAAGAGTGGGAAAGCACCACAACCTGACAATATACCAGCCGAAGCCCTGAAGTCCGACATTGAACTAACTGCAAACATGCTTCCCCTATTATTCAAGAAGATTTGGGAGGAGGAACGAATCCCAACGGACTGCAATGAAGGACACCTCATCAAGATACCAAAGAAAGGAGATCTGAACAAGTGCAAAAAATCAGCTGCAGAGGCATCACATTACTATCAGTACCAGGAAAGGTTTTCAGCAGGGTGTTGCTGAACTGAATGAAAGATTCAGTAGACACCCAAATTCGAGATCGAAAGATCTGATTCCATAAGGATCGGTCGTGCACAGACCAAATCGCTACACTAAGGATCATCATTGAACAATCCATTGAATGCAACTCATCACTATACATCAACTTCCTTGATTATGAGAAAGCATTTGACGGTGTGGATAGGAGAATCTCGTGGAGTCCGTTACTTTGATGAAACAAGGAAACTCCAAATATCTCAACATGTATAGTAACTAGTTTAAAAACCCATGGTGATCATTTTTAACAGCAAAAACATATGAAACTTTGAGCGTCTCCCATGTTATTAAGTCATCAATATACCATTGAATTCATTCTAACTAGAATTTAAGCTCTCATTATCTTAATGCATTTCAACAGCTAAGCTGCATATGGTTTAATCTAATCCTCCACCTGGTGTCTAAGTCATGCAATCAAGTAACCACTTATCATGCATTTATTAATTGTCGCACGCTATACTCACATTTACGTTGGTTAACATTTTGTAAATAAGTGTAGAAAAAAATCCATTTCAATCGATTATATTTTCAGCACAATTCATAAAAATAATCTATTTATTAAGCAGAGTACAGGTAGGGTAAAAGCGGATAAAAATCAATGATTCAAACTATTAATATAGATCATTCAAACTTTATTTTGTAAAGTGTTAATCATGTAAAATTGTGTTTAGTTTTGTATTACTGGTCTTAAGCAAGGGTAGATTTGAAGATTGTTTGTATTCAAGGATGAGATTCACCATCATAACATATTATACAGTGACTATGTAGACGCTTCAGGAAGAAGCGGTAGAAGTGGATAGGACACACTTTGAGGAAATCACCCAACTGCGTCACAAGACAAGCCCTCACATGGAATCTTGAAGACCAAAGGAGAAGAGGAAGACCAAAAAACACATTACGCCGAGAAATAGAGACAGACATGAGAAGAATGAACAAAAGCTGGATAAAACTAGAAAGGAAGGCATAGGACAGAGTGGGTTGGAGTAAGCTGGTCGGCAGCCTATGCTCCACTGGGAGTAACAGGCGTAAGTAAGTAATGTAGACGTTAAAGTGGGTTGATTATTGAATAGTAGGTCGCAGGTTGAAGCCTCGATCCAGGTGCTTTGGCTATTAGATATCATCTATAAATAAGTATGTTTTTTCAAACGTCATTTCCTTTGAAGATATTGAAGGATGAAAGATTTTCACAGCCTAATTAAAAGTATCGAAGAGATCAGCATGGCCATTAGACAAATCAAGAGTGGCAAAGCAGCGGGACCAGACAACATCCCGGCAGAGGCACTGAAAGCAAATGTAACAGCAACTGCCAAGATACTCCACATCCTCTTCAGTAAGATTTGGGACGAAGAACATGTACCAACAGACTGGAAAGAAGGACTTCTCATCAAGATACCAAAGAAAGGCGATCTGAGCAAGTGCGACAACTACAGGGGCATCACTCTCCTCTCAATACCAGGAAAAGTCTTCAACAGAGTATTGTTAAACAGGATGAAGGATTCCGTGGACGCTCAACTTCGAGATCAACAAGCTGGATTTCGTAAGGATAGATCGTGCACAGATCAAATCGCAACTCTACGTATCATTGTGGAACAATCAATCGAATGGAATTCATCACTGTACATCAACTTCATCGACTACGAGAAGGCATTTGATAGCGTGGACAGGACGACACTATGGAAGCTTCTTCGACACTACGGCGTGCCTGAGAAGATAGTCAACATCATACGGAACTCCTATGATGGACTAAACTGCCAAATCGTCCACGGAGGACAACTCACCGACTCGTTCGAGGTAAAGACCGGTGTTAGGCAAGGTTGCCTACTCTCACCCTTTCTCTTTCTCCTGGTGATCGACTGGATTATGAAGACGAAAGCATCTGGAGGAATGCACGGGATACAGTGGACAGGCAGGAT
>NC_031498.1:23303717-23334762 GCF_000237925.1 Schistosoma mansoni | reverse complement strand
AGGGCGCGGATCGGCAAAGCAAGAGCAGCATACCTACAGCTGAAAAAATCTGGAGCTCAAAACAATTGTCAACCAACACCAAGGTTAGAATTTTCAATACAAATGTGAAGACAGTTCTTCTGTATGGGGCAGAGACGTGGAGAACTACGAAAGCCATTATCCAGAAGATACAAGTGTTTATTAACAGCTGTCTACGCAAGATACTTCGGATCCGATGGCCAGACACTATCAGCAACAAGTTACTGTGGGAGACAACAAACCAGATTCCAGCGGAGGAAGAAATCAGGAAGAAGCGCTGGAAGTGGATTGGGCACACTTTGAGGAAATCACCCAATTGTGTCACAAGACAAGCCCTCACATGGAATCCTGAAGGTCGAAGGAGAAGAGGAAGACCAAAGAACACATTACGCCGAGAAATAGAGACAGACATGAGAAGAATGAACAAGAACTGGAAAGAACTAGAAAAGAAGGCCCAGGACAGAGTGGGTTGGAGAAAGCTGGTCGGCGGCCTATGCTCCATTGGGAGTAACAGGCGTAAGTAAATAAGTAAGTAATTAAAAGTATCATTTGATGTATAACAAATCAAAGTAATGTTGAATGGGCTTTGCAAAGATCATTTTGGTCTGAAGGCAGCATTTTCGACACAGTGACTTAAGTTGATTTTTCATGGTCTCACACCTGAGATCAAAAAACGTATTCAGTAACATTATAACCGTACTCACTAGTGGCCTACTTCGAGTTGAGTTCCTGAGGTCCTACTATGAAATATCAGGTGAAGTGAGTAATTAATTAACGAAACAATTATTTATAGAGTTGAGATCATGACTCAATTGAAGCTAGAACACCATGGAAAACCTGGAAGCACTGGACGGCCGTTTCGTCCTATTGTGGGACTCGATCCCGCACTCGCGAGATTCGAACCCAGGACCTACCAGTCTCGCGCCAGAGCACTTAACCGATAGACCACTTAGCTGTTATCCAACGTTGGTAATGTCTCACTTCAACCGATCCACGAAATTGAGCTTCAATTGACTCATAATCTCAACTCTATAAAATTACTAAAATCTACACCAAACCCCTTCTGAAACAATTATTTGTTCGGAATGATTATTATTTCATATTGAATACTATACTACTCTTCGAATTTAAGTAGTAGTAGCTTAATTTCACATATTTTTAGGAACCATGTGATTAAAGCTATCCAAAAAATCGAGTAAATATGTATACATTTTGTTTAGTTATTAGCTAGTAACATCATCTGCATTGAAAAATATATCGAACAAATTGTGCGGTCTGAAATGATCAACTGTCATGATTTCACAAGACCAGATAGTATATTTCATATTGAGAGACTGAAGACAGTCATTAGAAGATCATAAATCATTGCCTACCGTTAATCTGTCTTCATTTACAAAATATATCCATAGTTTTGAGGAATTATATTTTTCTTAGGCCATTACCTAAGTGCTGTTAGTGCATAAGTTGTTTAGCGAATATCAGCAAATGGAATACTTTAATCAGTTGCAAATTTCCTCCATCGTTTCATTTATTGAGTGGTTGACAAAAGAGTATCAAAATTCGAGGTGAAATATGAAAACCCTTTTTATTTAGATTGTGCGTATGTGTTGTAGATGTTAAATCCCCATCGACTTACTAGTTATTTTATAAACTTGAATTTCCATCCCTTTTCATCAGAACTTCCTATAAGAACCATCCTTCCTTGTTACTGCTATTCATTATATTATTTTCTCATTAGCTATTTGTTCTTTTAGCGGGCCAAATGTTTATTCTATTTTTGGGTAATTTTCAAACATATTTATACTCACTTATTTCTTGATTGGGTCAGTTTTATTTACTTTGTCCTTACAAGATTATCTTTTGTATCATTCTATATAAAAAGGTGATTATGGTATCCAGTAATCTGGATCGAAGCTTAGTGTTATCACCACTTGGTTGAAGATACGTCAATGTATTGTACTGACAAAAGTCATGAAGTGAGGAAAAAAAATCTAACATCGTCTCACCTTAAATTATCTCTGACAATCTAATAATAAATCAAATATTTATAAGCAAAGATGGACAGAGGCTAGCAGTGGAATCCAGGATGCACGTTTCGTCCTATTTGGGACGAATACGGTTGGATGTAGCTACATCACAGAGTTGATGTTCACTCTGGAACTCGAACCCAGTATTATTCGCTTCAAACGCCATCACATTATCCACTCAGCTACTGAATCCTGATAGCCACTTGCTTGTGCAATGGGGTAAAGTTTAAATTCACTAAGTATTGTTTGTTTGAATCTTCCTATTGATTTTTAGGATTGCAATTGATCAATCTCTCATCAACTGTGAAATGCAGGTACATCCAACTGACGAGTCCCAAATAGGACGAAACGCGCGTCCAACAAGAGACTGATCAATGGCAGTCCTAAAAATCAATGGGAAGATTCAAACAAACAATACCAAGTGAATCTATTTAGAATTTATTATTCATATTCTAAGTTCTTTTTATAATCCTTTCAGTTTGTGTTATAGTGTATATATAGATAAATATGTTCTTAATACTTTAATCCAAGATATATCAAAGAAGTAATTAAGAAGTAACTCAATCTATAAAAAAAATGAAAGTAGGTTAATTTTAAGAAATGATATTCTTTACTTCATATGAAGTATTGACCCATTTCTAATAATTTTACTGTCTACTGTTTTTCTTTCAACAATTCCTGTAATTCTCATCAAACTTTTGGATAATCAGTTATCCTATTCTCTATAAAGTTAGATTACATCCTCATAGTTGAAAGCATCAGTCAACTGAAGCTAGATCACCAAGGAAAACCTGGAAGCACTGGACGGCCGTTTTGTCCTATTGTGGGACTCATCAGCAGTGCGCATCCACGATCTCGCCTCGCGAGATTCGAACCCAGGACCTACCAGTCTCGCGCCAGAGTTTAGACATATAAATAGTAATATCTCTCATTGTATTATTGGACAATATGATTTGGAATCGTTGATATCTGTTTGGAAGATACTTCTTGATAATTAAAGTCAAGAGGGATTAAACTTTGGGTTAAGCAGAGCATCTAATTAATCACTTAGAACTGCAAGAAGTCAAATCAAGCAATTTCAGTTAGACAGTCATAATCAGTGAATAAATTGACGTTATAACAGGGCTAGGATTGGAGAAGTTGGAACTTTTGGAAGTATGTTTTAGATTATTATTATTTGCTTTCGTTACATAATTAACAGATAAGCATATTATTGTATTTCCATATTCTCCTCAGTATAAACTTCCAGTGGATGTATTAACTGTCATTACACGTTTACTATTCCTTAATTATTGCCAATTAATTATGTAATGTTTGTTTCGCTCTCTATCACTAATGGGATGATTGTATGGAACGTGTGATTTCTTATTTGGTGTGCTATGCGGTCTGACAATTCATGTAGATAACCTAATGGATGTTTGCAATAGTTGCTGTCTGTGCTGAGTGATTGGAATATAATAGCAGTAGAAATTGGTTGTTGATTTCACTTCGAACTCAAGACATAGGATAGAGAAAAGTTTGCCGATGGCAAGACATTAAGAGTGTAGCTTTTACTGGATGAAGGTTAACTGTGCTGGTCAGAACATACATCTGGTTCATTCTAGGATGTGAGACTGTAGACGCGGGATATGAAAAATTATGACCAGAATTCTGATTGATGAGTGCAACACGTGAATTCGATTAGCGTCTCTAACTATAACAATCGACAAAAATGTGCGTTGTCTCAAGTTACCATACCATATTAGCTTGATAGGTCGAATGAATGAAAAATGAGACTGAAATGATGTACTCGTATTGATAATGAGATAAACTAAACATTGGGAATTCGGTTTAGAAGAAAGAATAAAGTGGTGTGTATCAAGATAAAATAAAACTCAATATCTGGAAGAGGAAAAATATCGCATGTACCTACCCCATTGTGACGGATTCTGGGCTATGTTACCTAAAGTCTATAACCACTGTTCACAAAAATCGCTCAGACCCCAATCATGTAGCGCATTGTGATGATTAGGAGTATTTGAATTATAGTACAAACTAGTAATCTCAGAAACAACCCAAATTAATCAAGAAGTATTAGACGAACACGAACGAATGTATTGTATTTGGTATTTGAAATCAAAACAGTCATCAACACAAGGGAATCATTGGTTCATTCAAACACCATACCTATATTTACCAACGTTGTTCAGATCAACAATCATTGACTCTTTGAACTGATCCCACGATCTACCTATTATTATCATTATTTTAACTGGAAGATTTATTTAGTGAAATTCTCTTACTACTGGCTGCTAGCTAGATCAATAATTAACCACTCTCAAACAAACGATTAGTTTGTAATTTTCTAGGAATCAGTGATGAATCTGATAAACTGCTATACATATAGGCAACAGGTATAAGCTGGACATTGGTATAAATTCAGTAATTGTCCTACATATTTATTTTGTGAAGTAATTTATTGAGTGATAATTCATTCATTTATAAAATATCTTCTTGATTAATGTAATCAAATGGGAAATGATTAAAAGTCTGGAAGTTTATGTGACCTTACTTTAAGAGTCTTCAATACCTTATTTATTTATTTATTTGAACACATAAATATTGGTACAAAGGGGCACCAGATATATATGCGCCATACAAATCGAATGAGATTTGCGTGAGGGCTGGGATACTGTCCGGGTGCCCAAACTGAAGCAGATGGTTTTCTTAGGGGGCCACACCCCGAGTATTTGACTTAAAGGTCTGATCCACAAGGCAGTAGAGCATCTTAAGGAGATGCAGTGTCATGGTAACCAGTGACCAACGATTGATTCATACGCCATTTGTTCCCATGTGCACCATTGGTTTGGAATCAGGGTTTTCCAACTCCCCTAGGTCGATCCTACATACCTACCAACCCGGTTAAAGCTGTGGACATTCGCTTTTCGTCCTCTCAATTTCGTAAACAACACCTGTGGCACGAGAAGGCAGTTAGTAGGACTTCCTTGGCAGGGGCTTTATACGCGTGGCCATGTGAGAGCATTTGGAGAGGGAGAGCGTACTCTCCTCACTCTCGTCCGTACCAGGGCATTTGAGAGCTCAAATAAAGAGAATCTTCATGATCCATGATAAGTACTCCTTCATTAAACCATAAAGTAGTAACACATTGTAAATTATTTTGATCATCCCCAGCTATCTTTAAAGTTTATATCAACCTTTGATGAAAAACTCTGATAAAATCAATCAAACCTTCATAAACTAATTGGTTAAATGATAACAACAATAAATATAATACATTAGTTTACCACTAGTTTACCTACCATTCAAAGATTTTCATATTAAACAATATAGACAATATTTTATATTAATTTCAATCATTTATCTTAATAATCTTGTTCATAAATCAAATTTTAATTTCCAATTTTTAGATCATTCACATTTATTAGATGTTAATGTATTGGACATTTACCATTTCCTTTCAAAAAAAAGAAAAGAAAAAGAAAGTTAAGAAACCTAATCAGTCAATCTATACAATGAGAGAATTTCTTTAATAATTGACTGTTAAGCTGTATATTATACATCTAGTTTAAATAACAGATTATCCCCAAATGCCTTGGTACGGCTGACAGTGGGGAGTGTTTGCTCTCCCTCTCCAAATGCTCTTACACGGCCACACGTATATAGCTTCTGACAGGGAAGTCCTACTCACTGCCTTCTCGTGCCACAGGTGTTGTTTACGAAATTGAGAGGACGAAAAGCGAATGTCCAGCGCTTTAACCGGGTTGATGGACACGGTGCATTCACCTAGGGGAGTTGGAATACCCTCATTCCAAACCAATAATGCACATGGGCTCCAGTATCCTGAAGAAATAAATGGCGTATAAATTAATCGTTGGTCACCGACTACCATGGGACTGCATCTCCTCACGATGCTCCACTGCCTTGTGGATCAGACCTTCAGGTCAAAGGCTCGGGGTGTGGCCCCCTAAGAAAACCACCTGCTTCAGTTTGGGCACCTGTACAGTATCACAGCCCTCACACAAATCAAATGAGATTTGTGTGGTGCATATATATCTGGTGCTTCCTTGTACCAATATTTGTGTGTTTAAATAAATAAATAAATAAAATAACAGATTGTAAATTAAGACATGATAAATTTTATTAGTTGAAATCATGAATCATTTGAAGCTAGACCACGATGGAAAACCTAGGGGTACTGGACGGCGAATTTCGTCCCAGTGTGGGACTCCTCAGCAGTGCGTATACACGATCCCACCTCGCGAGATTCCAACCCAGGACCTATCAGTCTCGCGCGCAAGAGCTTAACCTCTAGACCACTGAGCCGGCATCCAACGGTGTTAATGTATAACTTCAACTATCTCACAACAGATCTGGTTGAACTCCACTGGTCACTGATTCTCAATATAACTCCAGGAAATAGCTCTTGAAGCCAGTCACTAGTGAGCATATGTTGATTAATATCAGAAGGGGTTTTGTGGATATTATAGTAATTTTAATCGTTGAGATCATGAGTTCCACAATAGGACGAAACGGCCGTCCAGTGCTTCCAGGTTTTCCATGGTGGTCTAGCTTCAATTAATTCATAATCTCAACTATTAGAATTACTATAATATCCACAAAAACCCCTTTTGACATAATAAATTGTTGTTTCATTCTAGTTTTAAGACTTTTAATATTATATCGATAGACGTGATCGCACTCTCATGTAAATTACATAAATATTTAAATGTTTACTGAATGATACGGACATATTACTAAGTAAATCTAATTTACTGTAGCGGGATCAAAGAGATTGTTGAATTTCACCATTATTATCAAAGACCGATATCAATAAGACAACCGCCAAAAACTGGGAAACATTGGATAGCTGAATCGTTCAAGTATGGAACTTTACAGCAATGCCCATCTGCTACGCTACTGTAGGTTAAACTCAAGAACTTCAAGTCTTTGGGTGAAAAATCAACAATTAGATCATTGAACCAAACTCTAATGGTTTATGTGTACAATATCACAAATTGATTAAAGTTAAATGTGTAGACCATTGGAAATCGACTAACTGATCTAAAAGTTGAGTACTCAACAGAGACCTAAAGTTCCTGAATTTGATCTTAAGCAGTTTCATAGATAAATACTAATGAAGAGTCCGATACCAAAAAAGAAACAGCTATCCAGTCCTTACTAGTTTTCAATTATTATCTAAGATCAGTTTGTTATGTATATCCAACTTACTTTATGGTTGTGGTAATTCGGCCATCTTAGTTAACTATAAATCTGAATACAAACAAACTGATGTGATATAATTAAGTTTTCAATTAATTATCAACTTGAAGTTTAAAAATGATAACCAAACAAAGACAAGGCTTTAAATATTTCTTTTTTCAACAAAAAACTGTTATCAGAACGTGTTTATCAGGTTTTACAATGTTAAAACAATCTATGTGCAAACTATCCATTTATACTTAATTGTAGAAAAATGATATTGTTGAATACAATAACTGTCTATACAAACCAGATTCCATCCAGTGGAGGAAGAAATCAGGAAGAAGTGTTGGAAGTGGATAGGATACACATTGAGGAAAACACCCAAGTGCGTCACAAGGCAAGCCCTCACATGGAATCCTGAGGGCCAAAGGACAAAAGGAAGATCAAAGAAGACATTACGCCGAGAAATGGAGACAGACATGAGAAGAATGAATACAAATAGGATAGAACTAGAAAGGAAGGTTCAGGACAGATTGGGTTGGAGAATGGTTGTCGGCGGCCTATGCTCCATTGGGAGTAACAGGCGTAAGTAAGTAAGTAAGTAAGTAATAAATGTCTATATTGATTATTTAAAGATAATCAGTAGACAGTTCTATTTAACTAAGATTTTATACTTATCAGTGTCCAATAATAAGATAAATATCTTTGGTAGAATGTTACATTATTTAGCTGTCTTCAATCTATTGATCGACTAAGAAACAGATGGATTCATTGATTGTAACGTGGTGGTTGGAGGTAGTCTACGGAAAACCTTGAACCTTGGTTTTATGTTATTTGCTACACTTCAACATTGTACCTGTAACGTTACAACTCAGCATCGTGCACGCAACGTTGAGTCACCTAAACTAAGGGCCACACTGCAACTTCATCAATAAAGTTCGATCTACGTAAGGAAGAACTTGACACACATAACATTGGTCACTTCCCAGTGATCAATCACTTGTAAATGGATTGATTGTTAGTTGGTCAACAGTTGTCAGCAGGAGACCTTGGACCTGCGTTGCATGTTACTGAGAATTCATCAGTAAGTTATGCATAGATCTTGAAGGAACTGATACTTCTTGCTCGATTCGAGCCCGCACCATTCGTTGCCACAATCTGAGGCGTTACAACTGAGCTATTCAAATTTCCACTGACCTCGTATAGGACTGGTTTCTGAAAAGTAAACACTGTCATATTTGTTAGCTCCTGTTAACTAGTATAAACGATACTATTATTGGATTTGGAGAATCGTTTTCCTCACCAAACAATCACGTTTTTGAGAACATTGAAGGATAACTTCTATTTGGTCCGTTGTCCCACTACACCCTTAGTTGAGTAAATGATTCTCAGCTTGTAACAGTTATGAACATTATTTCAATAACTATACCTTAATATACATGGCTAATTCAATGAAAAATATCTACGGATTTACAACTGTAAAAACTAATAACAAGGTTCTTTAAGCACACTGCTCAAATGTTCCCTGTTTTGAATTTAGCAATAACAATGGTAGTCGTAGTAGTAGTATTAGAAGCTTATTGAGTAAATATTGATACATTTGACTAAAAAAAATTCTGACGACATTCCGTTGGTTTGTTATTTTTGATATACAATGAACAACAGTTACGTAAATGGCTTGTCATAAGCAAGAAACGATGTTTTCGTAATAAAAGTTACAATAATAGTAACTATTATTATTATTATTATTATTATTATTATTATTATTATTACCATATGGAACTCATGGAGTACAAAAAACAGAGGGGAAACTTAGTTGAAAAATATGAAAAGCATACTGATGACAATAAAAACCAACTATGTATATTTATGTGTAGGAGTCTATATCTTCCCATCATTGATGTTAAGACCAGCAATTAATATATATGCACCCTAGCGGATTGCCGTGATATTACCATTTAGTCTTAGTTCTTAGTAAAGTTTGATTATGGCTAGCAAGCGAATCAACAATACACCTTTTGTCCTCTTGCCTAATTTTATGTGCAAACGTAAATATTGTAACCAAACTGAAAGCGTATTACATTACACAGTACATTATACTACATTAAACTATGACTTAAGGTTACCTGATAGTTATCCCATCCGTCATTTGCATGATTCTTAGCCTATGTTACACGGAAAACAAATTCTTTTAAAAATCGATCTAGTGAGAGTGTACCATCAGATTCTAGTAGCATCCGAGGATATAGCAAAAGTAGCAATCATTATACCATTTGGTTTGTTCGAATTCCTGAGAATGCCATTTGGATTAAAGAACGCCGCACAGACATTCCAACGATTTATGGATGAGGTTGTAGTAACCGGCTGGTCTCGATAAGAACACGATTGGAATAACAGAAACAATTATTATTATTGTAATCAATTGTACCAGAGATTGTTTTACTGTATTTGTTTAACTGTATCAGACTCACTTTTTGTTCCGCTATCCGCCTTGTTCGGTTCGAACTTTCTTACGCTCTGCCCATTTTGCCTGTACCCGTTGGCACGTCTCGGTATTCTATCGATACCACGAGATCGCCAATAAATATACTTGATCTGGACTAATTAAAGCCTTCTGATTTACGAGTTATCAAAGGAACCAAGTCGTTGCTGGGCGCGTAATCGAATTGTGGTAGTGATCATAGTTCGTCCTCGACTCGACCCTACTACAATGTCACTAAGGGCCTAGATTTTATTTTCGTATATATCGAAGAGGTATTAACTGCTAACAGTTCACTCCACAAACATAGTGATCACCTATATCAACTATTAGAAAAATTTCAGAGATTTTGCATAGATATTAATCCATCTACATGCATTTTTGGAGTCGAGAGATTAGATTTTTTAGGCCACTCGATCGACAAACATGGAATCAAACCATTGGACGAAAAAATTGCAGCTATCAAAAATTTCCCAGAACCGGTGACATGTATATTCAATGATTTGTGTAATGATAAAATAAAGAACACATTTTTTCCTTATTTGTAACACTTAATTTGTAATCACATTTATATTCAATATGTATTGCTTTTCTGTACTGCGTCACAAGACAAGCCCTCACATGGAATCTTGAAGACCAAAGGAGAAGAGGAAGACCGAAGAACACATTATAACGAGAAATGCAGACAGACATGAGAAAAATGATAGAAAACTGGATAAAACTAGAAAGGAAGGCCCAGGACAGAGTGGGTTGGAGAATGCTGGTCGGCGGCCTATGCTCCATTGGGAGTAACAGGCGTAAGTAAGTAAGTAATTGTTTCTCTATATCAATTGTAAAAATACCGGAAATGATTGTTTAGTTGTAATAACAATACACACACTACCTCTGTTATTCAAAATAAATGCTATCTCTGTCGTCTGTTCTTTTACTTTATTGGCTAGGGCCTGTGACTGAAGATTAAAAAAGTGTTATAACATGATTTTGAACCATTCTACACTACGTTAGAGTTTTGACCCGAATGATTATTGAATAATACTATCGGATTTATATTTCTCAACACGTGCGGAGGAACCCTGGTTAATCAGGTGAACTCATTTGTAGTTGTTATCTCAGAAGGTGACATTCATTTCATAAAAATTGTTATCATTTTGTTATTATATATACCATTTTGTTGTAAGTGCTATTTGTTACTGTTTTGTTTTATTCACAAACAGACACTTCGGTTTGTAGTGTAAATATCTTTGGTATATCATTAGTAACTGTCGATATAGTTATATCTTGAATAAATTTTTTTACTGGAATCCACTACAATGTACTTACTTACTTACGCATGTTACCCCTCATAGAGTAGCATAGGCAGTTCAAAACCATTCTCCATCCAATTCCGTTCTGGACAATCCTTTTCAATACTTCCCAGTGGTTATTCATCCTTTTGGTGTCTACTTCCAATTTTCAGTGCAGTATGTTCCTTGGTCTTCCTCTTCTTCGTTTCTTTCCAGGATTCCATGTTAGCGCTTACCTCA
Organism: Schistosoma mansoni; assembly: GCF_000237925.1. Lineage (NCBI taxonomy): Eukaryota > Metazoa > Platyhelminthes > Trematoda > Strigeidida > Schistosomatidae > Schistosoma > Schistosoma mansoni. The sequence continues at coordinate 23,323,513 of NC_031498.1, read as the reverse complement.
TGATGCAGTTTGATGATTTTAACAGTGTATGTCCATTCCACCTCCAACATCTTTTCCTAATTTCCTCTCCAACTGGGATTTGGTTTCTTGTCTCCTAAAGGAAGTTATTGCTAATGGTATCCGGCCAATGGATATTGAATATCTTACATAGACAACTGTTTATAAATACTTGTACTTTCTGATGATGGTTGTGTAGTTGTTATCCAAGTTTCAGCATTGTACAGTAGAGCTGTCTTAACGTTCGTATTAAAGATTGTGACTTTGATATTGGTTGACGATTGTTTTTAGTTTCACATGTTCTCCAACTGTAGAAATGCAGTCCTTGCATTGCCAATCCTCGCCTTCACATCAGCATCAGATCCTCCTTGCTCATCGATGATGCTTCCCAGGTACGTGAAACTTTCCATCTCTTCCACAGTTTCTCCATCAAGTGTGATTGGGTTGGTGTTCTCTATGTTATATTTGAGGATCTTGGTTTCTCCTTTGTGTATGTTGAGGCCTAATGATACAGAGGTAACTGCTACACTGGTTGTCTTAATCTGTATTTGTTCGTGTGTATGGGATAGGAGAGATAGGTGATCTGTGAAGTCTAAATGGTCCAGTCGTATCCAACAGGTCCATTTTGTTCCGTGCTTCCCGTCAGATGCCGAGGTCTTCATAACCCAGTGAACCATCAGAAGAAGGAGGAAGGAGGAGAGCAGGCAGACGTGTCTGATTCCGGTCCTCATTTGCACCGTCCACCATTCACAAATTTGCAGTGTATTCCGTCCTATGAATTCCGGATGATGTTGAAGATCTTCCCCTATCCACACTGTCAAATGCTTTCTCATAATCAAGGAAGTTGATGTATAGTGATGAGTTGCATTCAATGGATTGTTCAATGATGATCCTTAGTGTGGCGATTTGGTCTGTGCACGACCGATCCTTATGGAATCAGATCTTTTGATCTCGAATTTGGGTGTCTACTGAATCTTTCATTCAGTTCAGCAACACTCTGTTGAAAACCTTTCCTGGTACTGATAGTAATGTAATGCCTCTGCAGCTGATTTTTTGCACTTGTTCAGATCTCCTTTCTTTGGTATCTTGATGAGGTGTCCTTCATTGCAGTCCGTTGGGATTCGTTCCTCCTCCCAAATCTTCTTGAATAATAGGGGAAGCATGTTTGCAGTTAGTTCAATGTCGGACTTCAGGGCTTCGGCTGGTATATTGTCAGGTTGTGGTGCTTTCCCACTCTTCGTTTGTCTGATGGCCATCCTGATTTCACCGATCGTTGGTGAAGTGACGTCTATAGGAATGTTTGTGTGCAGCTGCTTCGTTATTTGGTGAGTCCAATAAAGCTGTTCTACTTGAGAGTTCCTCGAACTGTTCTATTAATCTATTTCCCTGTTCTCGAATCTCAGTGATGATCATGTCTTCTTTGTCTCTGACTGGTCCATCTGGTTTACTATATTTCCCTACTAGCTTCCTCGTCGTGTCATATAGTTATCTCATATTTCCTTTTCTTGAAGCTTCATTCGCTGTCATTGCTAGGTCTCCCACATATTTCTGCTTGTCAGCTCTAATGCTCTCCTTCACTTGCTTGTTCGATCCTGTGTATTCAGTTTGTGCCTTGATTTTCTCTGTTCTTGTTCGGTTGTTGTTAACTGCTGTCTTCCCGTTTGTGCTTTCTTAAATCTTGTTCAGGATTTCGATAGAGATGATGCTTGTTGAGGCGTAGAACCTCCCGACACGTTGAAGTTAGTGCTTTTTTGATGCCTTTCAGTTTTCATCCATAGTAATTTCTTGTTCTTTCAGTAGATCTTGTAAGGCTTGGATCCTGATGTTGAGAATTATCTTGAATTGGTTAAGTTTGTCAGTATCTAGATGTGTAGCAAGCCCATTCAACTATTTTATTATTTGTGTGCTCTCTGTAATTAAGACATTTAATCCACTATGCAAATTTATATGTGAGTCTGATTGAGAGCGTGTCTGTACATCAATCTTTAATCTATTCTCTCATTGTAAGCGAAGATGGATATTGGCTATCAGTGGAATCCAGGATGCACGTTTCGTCCTATTTGGGATTCGTCAGCTGGATGTGCCTACATCTCAGAGTTGATATTCACTCTGGAACTCGAACCCAGTACCTTTCTCTTCAAACGCCATCGCGTTATCCACTCAGCTACTGAATCCTGATAGACACTTGTTTGTGCAATGGGGTGAAGTTTAAATTCACTTGGTATTGTTTGGTTGTAATCAAAGACAGTCAATAATTTATCTACAATCCATTAACACTCGTAAATATATATGGATGTTTAGCACACACATATATACTCACTGGTTTTCCCTGTGTGCTTGCTATCTGTATGCTTGAGGATTTTACTAAACTTTAACAATAATCTATCTCTATGACTGGTGTCCGGACTTTTGAATAATCTCGAGTAAACCTATAATTCTGCTAGGAGTTTTAGCCTGCGTTAAATATTCAGCTAACGGGATATTATTTATTTATTGGAGTCAAATATAGAGAAATTAGCCTTCTACAGATGGAAGCCTGTATTGAACCTTTTTAATGCTGTTTGTTTAGTGTTTCTTTAGCTTTAGTTTCATCATTGCCCCAACCAGCTGGTGATCTGAAGCTATGTCAGCTCCTCTCCTGGTTCTCACGTCTTTCATTGACCTTTTGAATTTTTTACTGATGCAAATGTGATCTATCTGGTTCTCCGTGGTGTGATCCAGTGAGATCCATGTAACTTTGTGTATGCTCTTGTGTGGGAATATTGTGCCATGTTCCATGTCCATGTCGTCCCGTGATATCTTCATACTCGGTGTAGTCAAATCCGACTTTGGAGTATAGGTCTCCCATCAGAATGGTCATGTATTTCCTTAGACATTTCATTAGGATCGATTGTAGTCTTCAGTAAAACTGACCTATAACGTCGCCACTACCATCATTGGTGGGTGCATAACATTGGAATAGAATAGACATATATCATGAACTATACAGCTATAACATAGTCAAAAAATAATGTTTAGTCAGTTTAATGTAACGTAATTCATTGTTACAGTTATTATTAAAATTTCTAACCACTACCCTTCATTCTATAGGTTTTTTTCTAAAGTTTTCCCTTGAAGATTGTCTGTCAATATTTTATTTCATAAACATTTGAATATTCAACATTAAATTTACAAGTTAATATCTGTTCATCTTGTTATTGAAAATTCAGTTGTTTTTTTAATGATTATTCATGATATGAAATGCTGACAATATATCTTTTCATTATAAACAAAGATGGATAATGGCTGGCAGTGAAATCCAGGACGCGCATTTCGTCCTATTTAGGACTCGTCAGCTAGATGTACCTAAATCTGACTTGATGGTCACTCTGGGACTCGAACTCAGTACCGTTCGCTTCAGAACTCAACAGCTAAGTGGATAATGTGATGGCGTTTGAAGGGAATTGTACTGGGTTCGAGTCCCAGAGTGAACATCATCTCTGAGATGCAGGTACATCCAGTTGACGAGTCCCAAATAGGATGAAATGCGCGTCCTGGATTCCACTACTAGTCACTATCCATCTTTGCTGATAAAGCTTGTGACTTCAGGCAATATCTAGGTAATACGCACAGTATACATATATTCCAACGAGAGACTGATCAATTGCAGTCCTAAATAACAATGTGAAGATACAAGCAAACAACACTAAGTGAATTTATCTTTTCATTAGTTCAGTATCAATCATTAAGTTAGAGAAGAGAATATGAAAATTGACTTTTTCAAATGAAATTTAAAACAGGAAAGAATGAATTGAATTACTTATTAAGGAAACAAGTAAAACAATATGCTTTATTACTTGATCAATTATAGAGTAATTACAAGTGAATTCATTAAAGTATTTAGTATCAATTTCACTAATATTAGTGTTAATAATAATGACGTCAACATTATGATAGCAGTAATAAATGTATTAAGAATCGATAAATTCGGAAACAAAAAAGCCCAGTTACAAGAATTGATAGTACTATATTAATTTTCATTTAGAATTATTGTTTCTATGAGATGGATTTAGAGTTCTTACTTACGCCTGTTACTCCCAATGGAGCATAGGCTGCCGAACTGCATTCTCTAACCCACTCTATCTTGGGCCTTCCTTTCTAGTTTTATCCAATTTTTATTCATTCTTCTTATGTCTGTTTCCATTTCTCGGTGTAATGTGTTCTTTGATCTTCCTCTTCTCCTTTGGCCTTCAGGATTCCATGTGAGGGCTTGCCTTGTGACGCAGTTGGGTGATTTCCCCACTGTGTGTCCTATCCACTTCCACCGCTTCTTCCTCCGCTGGAATCTGGTTTGTTAGAATTCACACAGTAATAATTGCAAATTAATAATATATATCTGATTATAATAATTGACTGGCGGTTTGTCTAGAATACCCGATCTGAAATCAGAACAAAATTCTTCAGTTATCAGTGTTATCCACTTAAGAATACTCTTCATACGTAGTGGAATACTTGTCTCACCTCTGTTTTGATTGTTCACAATCTCTATAGAAAGTCATTAGAAATCAGTTTATTCAACTTCTTCATTGTTTCAGGCCATCAGACAAAGGTTAGCGTTTATTAGCGAGTTGATCTTCTACGAGATAGGGTCGATAACCCCATGCCCACACCTCCTTCTTTATTCGGGCTTGGGACCGGCAGTAGCGCCCGGAGGAGCTACAGAAGGAGTTCTTTTATCATATAGTGTTATATTCGTACAACCATAATTCAGTTCTTCATAGTTTTTGTTCATGTTTCAGCATTGACATATGGGAACTTTATTAATAGCTTATTTGAACAAAACTCTTACTGTCAGTCAACATGACCACCTTGGCGAGTATGTTTACCTCTAGTGTAATAATAATTAAGTCACAATACGAAGTGTAATAAGATAAGGTTTATTTCAAGTAAATTTGTCCTTCAGTCAAGTAATAGTCAGACAGAACGAACGAATGAATGTATGAAAGTTTGGATAGAAATTACATATATGAATCACCATACCTTTATTTAAACAGTACCTTTAACCAAAAATATAATGCTATAAGGTCCGTCCAACAAAGATACACAACATACATTTATAAACCCATTTGTACACGATTGGTAATTATACATTCGAATGATAAACTCTTGTCTCATATCTTTCTAACACTGTTCAAATAGATAAGTATACAGAATAATGAAAATGAGTGAAATGATTAATCTGTCCAGAAATTATAACCAAGTCCTTAAAAGGTGTCAGAATCTATTTCAGCACAATATTTTAATAGCATTAAACGTTTTTTAAAAATCTTCAACCTTAGCTACAATTATTCACCATGTTTATCAAATCTTTGTTTTATCAAATTGACATTCATCACATACGAATGAAGTAAATCCAAAGTTTCGCCTGGCAATCTGGTCCAAGCTTTTTTCAAGGAAACATAATCAAACATCAAAACTATCGAATATAAATAGGTACATGGTTCTTCGGTTAATTGTATACTGAATAGGTCATCCAATCAGTGTCGAAAATGTCTAAACTAGGTATATGTGAGAGACTTGTGAAGTGAAATGATATGTTAGTTGTCTGTGGAGATTTTTAGTAATTTTCATATATCATTGAAATCATGAGTCAATTAAAGCTAGACCACCAAGGAAAACGTGGAAGTACTGGACGGCCGTTTCGTCCTATTATGGGACTCCTCAGCAGTGCGGATCCACGACCCCGCCTCGCGAGATTCGAACCCAGGACCTACCAGTCTCGCGAGACAATATATTGTCTCCTGAACTCAATTAACTCAGCAATAATGTATCTGAACTAGGAAATTGAATGACATGAGTTTGAATACTTAAAGAAATATCATTTCTAATAAGATTCGAGATACTCTTTATTGATAACTGTCCATAATTTTTCGTAGTCTAACTCTATAAACCTAACATCAAAATATATTTCACTGTTTGACAAATTAGTTAAACGAGCACTCGCTTATATATCTAACCATTAAAATTTGTTTCTTATTGAAATCTAGAAAAATTAAACATTGATTACTGTTCAGTAATCACTTAGATAATCTATTTACACATTAATGACATCATGTAAATCGTTAACTTGGTCATCGAATTTTGTTATGATCATATGAGTATAGAAAATCAATGTCATGACAACTCATTGTAACAACATGAATCCACATAAAAATATGGGAAAAAAATTGTTTACTCTTTTTTTGTTTTCCTTGAAAAGAATTAAAATTGAAATGACATATACTAGATTTGAATTTTAACTAGAGAAAAATATAATTTTGATCAAATGAGATGTAAACAATAATTTGATTACAATATAATAAGTTTACAGAAGGGGGTTTTGTGGAGATTTTAGTAATTTTATATAGTTAAGTTCATGAGTCAATTAAAGGTAGACCACCATGGAAAACCTGAAAGCACTGAATGGCCGTTTCGTCCTATTGTGGGACTCCTCAGCAGTACGCATCCATGATCCAGCCTCGCCAGATTCCAACCCAGGACCTATCAGTCTCGCGCGCGAGCGCTTAACCTTCAGACCACTGAGCCATCCGGCATCCAACGGTGTTAATGTCTAACTTCAACTAATCCATGAAATTAAATGACACATCCACCATTGTCTTCAGTGAGTTACTATCTTACAACACACCCGGTTGAACTCCACTGGTCACTGCTTCTCACTAGAACTCGAGGAAATACCTCTTGAAACCAGTCACTAGTGAGCATAAGTATTTTTGATATAATGAGAATTTTTCAGTGAATGATCGATTTACTTTTCAACCTTCTATTCAAAGTTTACTCACTATGTTGTAAAATCTTACCAGGCATGATCAACTAGTCTCGTGTTTAATTTATTTAAAGTATTGTTTTTTTTGCTTTAACAACTGAACACTGAAATGAGTTGTCCAACTGACCAATGTAAGAAAAAAAATATGATTTTAGTGATTTCATGTTTTGTTTTCTCCAATTTTCCATCAAGAAAACAAATCTTTAACTATCACACATGTCAGTAAAATAAATTAGAATCCATGGTATTTGTGATATTGTTGTCTTTTTCTTTTTGTACAAATTAACCAATTGTTTTGAATTATTTTGTTCTAGCTTACTTACTTACGCCTGTGACTCCTGATGAAGCATAGGTCGCCGACCTGCATTCTCCAACGTACTCTGTCCTGGGCCTTCCTTTCTAGTACTATCCAACTTTTGTTCATTCTTCTTATGTCTGTCTCCATTTCTCGTTGTAATGTGTTCTTTGGTATTCCTCTTCTCCTTTGGCCTTCAGAATTCCATGTGAGGGCTTGCCTTGTGACACAGTTTGGTTCTTTCCTCAATGTATAGCCTATGCATTTCCAGAGCTTCTTACTCCTCTGGAATCTGGTTTGTTCTCTCCCACAGTACGTTGTTGCTGATAGTGTCTGGCCAATGGACCAGAAGTATTTTGCATAGACAACTGTCGATAAACACTTGTATCTTCTGGATGATGGCTTTCGTAGTTCTCCCGGTTTCCATCCCATACAATAGGACTGTCTTCACATTTGTATTGAAAATTCTGATCTTGATGTTGGTTGACAATTGTTTTGAGTTCCAGATGTTCTTCAGTTGTAAATATGCTGCTCTTGCTTTGCCGATCCGCGTCTTCACATCTGCATCAGATCCACCATGTTTATCAATGATGCGGCCCAGATATGTAAAGGTTTGTACATCTTCCAAAGCTTCTCCGTCAAGTGTGATTTGATTGGTGCTTGTTGTGTTGTATTGAAGAATCTTGCTTTTCCCTTTGTGTATATTGAGACCTACTGCTGCTACACTGGTCGTCTTCTGCATTTGTTGTTGCGTGTGTGATAGAACAGTCAGGTCATCTGCGAATTCTAAATCGTTCAGCTGCATCCTAGCTGTCCACTGTATCCCATGCTTCCCTCCAGTTGTTGACGTTATCATGATCCAATCGATCACCAGGAGGAAGAGAAAGGGCGAGAGCAAGCAGCCTTGCCTGACATCAGTCTTAACTTCAAACCAGTTAATGAGCTGTCTTCCATGCACGATTTTGCGGTTTAATCCATCATAGGAATTCCGCCTGAATAGAATGTAAATATATTTTCACACCAAAACCCGACACAATCCAACAACAATCAGCAAAATGCCTGGAAATACTGGACACCGCTCACTTACTGAACTTTGAAAAATAGGTTGATAGCCACAGCCTTTGATACATATAAGTATGCAATTGTAGCGTCGGTTGATATGTTAAGCCCACTTACCTTATATAGCTTCTGGATAAGCCAATTTACCTATCCATCTTGAGTCATGTTTTGATCTTGTTAATTATTCACTTATTAACCCTGACTATTTTTTATATGAGCGTATGTGTGTGTACACTTTTCATCTTATTCATTACATGTCTGTAACTTATTCTTGTCTGACTGTAAACATTGATTAAAGCGAGTTGGCTTATCCGCCATCTCCAACGCGTTTCATTTATACTTCGCTCGTTGATATTTGTTCATGTGCTGATAACTTTCTGGCCTGCGTCATTTGTCAATAAACTGTAGCTGCCGCTTCTCTTTGCCTTCTGATTTTACTCACCGTTAATATTGGTATTATAGCGGTTATCGAGGTGATCGATTAACGAAGCACAGCACTACAGGCCCTCTCGGTCTCCTACATTGTACGAGCATTCCATATACCTAAATTAATGGTTGCTCTAGTTGTCAGAAAGGGAATCGGCCTCGTGACTTCCGAAGGAATTCGGCCTTCACCATGAGGCGTCATAACTCTTTTAAATGAAGAACTGACTCTCAGGGTCGAGTACAAATGGTTTGAATCGTTTCTTCTGGTAAGCGATTTTTTAAGCAAGTTAGTTTTCTACAGGATGGGGTCGCTAACTCCATGCCCAACTCTCCTCTCTTATCCGGGCTTGTGACTGGCAGTAACCCCATAGGGGCTACAGACGGAGTTGAAACATTCAAAATACGAGAACAAAATATCTTTCACGATCTTCAATTTGTAGTAGATCTTCAGTTTAAGACAATTGACAATGAAAACATGTTAAAATATTGCATGATCTTTACACATACCGACATATAATCTATATGTATATACACAACTTTCTAGTCTAATATTTTCACTCAGCATGTTTATATTTAATCGGCTTTTTCATATTCTCTTGTATAAGCCACGTGAATTCTCTTAATATAAATAGTAACTAAATTCCTATTGATGTTTAGGCATTTCATATGATTTTATAATAAATTATTATTATTCCAATTTTGTTGTCTTTATTTATCGGAATATGTTCCATTTTTATTGTTGTCTAATTGATTTCTTTTTACTTGAATAGTTCCATGTTGTTATGTTCACATTATTCCATGTAAAAAAACATTTATGATATGAATAAAGCAAAATTATACAATAAGGAAAAATAACATTTTAATCAAAAAAAGGGATATGATGTAATAAAAACTATAAGCTCCATCAACCTTTTATAGTAATGAGAATTATAGACCTACTAGTGTTTAAACTTTAATAGGTAGTTTTTTGGAGTTCCTGTAAGAATTCATGACTAGTAGTGTTTGATCAGATCAAATGTGAGATAATTATTCATTTCAGGCAATGAATTATATTCTCACAGTATCTCAAATTGATTGTATTAAGACCGATAAAATATGAGATTCAGTCTCAGTGGTCTAAACTTCAAGCTCTGATCGTGAGAATTGAAGGTCTAGTACTCGCTACCCCATGATGTAGCTGCACATTTCTGAGGAGTCTCATATCAGAACGAAAGAACTGGCTAGTACTGTTGTGGCATTTGGTTTTTCTTCTACGCTCATTAATCGATTCTTAGATAAAGTTTGTTAGAAAGAATCTGAATTACAAGTCCTTACATTAAGTGTGTTTTCTCATCTATAGACTAACTTCCTACACCGTGACCAATGACACGCTTCTGCTGACAACAATCAACGTTGGGTCGTTGCTAAGTTTACCTATTGATCTAGGGAACACAGCCCTCGGTAAGATCATCAGAATGTAGAGTGAAAGAAATTATATAATTATTAATGTGATCAAATGTTTTATTGAGGATTGCCTAAAATATGAAATATGTGTTAGTGGCGCGCTATGAAATCTAAAGTTCCTAGAGCCTATTCCTGGTAGCGTCTTGGGACTACACTTCTAGGAAGTCCTGTACTGGGACGAAACGGCTATTTAGTCCTATCTATTAAGTAATCATACTCCGTCTGAGGTCAATCCGTGACTAATACCGATTGCTAATCAAAAGTAGTCTCCACAAAACCACTTCTAAACAATAACATAATCATATAGATTTAAGTTAGAAAAATTATAGAGGGATGGGATCTGTAGATCATTTGAATTGGGCTGACAATGATCACTGTTGGGAAAGAGTCCAAGCATCCTTCTTTAGAACTCATTACAAGGTTCCATAACCCCAACTGTCCCGGCTTATACAGCGGAAAAGTGTTCCAACAAAAATCTGCCATTTAAGATGTTACCGATCTGAAACTCCTATTATTAGTCAATATGAGGAATGTAGTTTTTGAAAATAAAATGCTGTACACCACACGAAAACGGTGAAAATGCGATGCATTAGTGATTATACTATGAGCACGCTTTGAAACTATATAATCAGGACTTCTAAACATAATCTCCTCTCATTTTGTCACAATTTATGACGTTTGCTGTACTTTTAAAGTAAATGGTTGTCTTGTAAGAAACTCTTGGAGGAAATTTTCTCCATACTGTGGCTAAGCATCGAGTTGATTATCGAAGTGTGTGATAGCTAGAAGAGACTCTTCATTTACTTCATCCATTTAAGTCCCGAAACTTATATGCACTGGTTTGAAATTAAGGTTCAGTTACCCTGAATGAATCATACACTTCTACTTATTTGGTACAAAAGGCAATAAATGACTTTCAATTTCCAAAAATTAGTTCACTTCTGGTTGTGGATATTGAATACTTTCTGTGTATAAGGCGTTTTAAGAATAGAAGGTTGAAGTGTAAAAATGTTGCCAGTTTTCTACCCATCATGGGATTTATATTAGTTGTCTGCATACCACCTACCGATAACACTGACTAGGTAAATAAAACTGTCTAACGCTTACAATAGTTTTCAATCAAGGTAAAATGGATAGGCATTTGCCTTATCAAACTTGGTGGTATTGATCTCATCCTTACTGACTTTAAAATCGATTTTTGTGAGAACATAGATGAAACTGTGTTTCATGCAGCTGTTGATGTGATAAGACTGCTAGACTATTTAGGTAGTTGTGGTTATCAATTTCCACTCAAGAAATCAAGCTGATTTCATCCTATTGTCTGTTCAATGGAAAGCTTTATAATCTATTAAACTAGGGAAGATGATAAATGGTAGATGCTAAACATTACTCTATAGATCTTCATAAGATATTCTGTTCAAGGTACAGGTCTACCGATTTACAGGAAGTTGTGACATGAATCAAACATCTGAGAACTTAGACTGATTTTTTGCATAGATGAACCGAATATTTTAAAACAAAAATCTATCCTGAATTCATTTCATGTTTTTAGAAATAATAAAACTAAACAATCGAATTAGTGTCAGTGGGACAAATTATCGTTATTTTTTACCTGCATTAAAATCCGTGATAAAAATATATCAGTATGAGACCGGCAGCAGCCCCCGGAGGAGCTACGGGCGGAGTTGGAGGACGTGAAAACCTTTACATATCTGGGCTGCATCATTGATAAACATGGTGGATCTGATGCAGATGTGAAGACGCGGATCGGCAAAGCAAGAGCAGCATATTTACAACTGAAGAACATCTGGAACTCAAAACAATTGTCAACCAACATCAAGATCAGAATTTTCAATACAAATGTGAAGACAGTCCTACTGTATAGGGTGGAAACCGGGAGAACTACGAAAGCCATCATCCAGAAGATACAAGTGTTTACTAACAGTTACTTATGCAAAATAAAGAACACATTACGCCGAGAAATGGAGACAGACATGAAAGGAATGAACAAAAATTGGATAGAACTAAAAGGAAGGCCCAGGACAGAGTGGGTTGGAGAATGCTGATCGGCGGCCTATGCTCCATTGGGGTAACAGGCGTAAGTAAAAATTTTGACTGTTTCATGCACGTTTTATGGTAAATACGTAGCCTTTCAGATTGCAAAGCTCATTTGATGAGTCATTCATGTCACCTATGTGATACTCTAATATATGCTGCCAGCTTGTCTATCACTGACGACTTTACTCCAAGTGAATCTACTTTTGCAATGGATTTTGAGAAATCATTAATATTGTATTTCAAAATCATTTTATTTAGCCCTATGAATTCCATCCAAACACAGATAACAAAATCTTTCAGAAAGAGTGAACTTTAATTTTTTATCATTAACGACCAATATTGTATCAAGCTGGTGTACATTCCATGCTAATTTTCAGAATGGATGATTGTTATTAGTCTGAAAACTTATCAATAAATGTGGACTCATTGATTGTAGATATGAAATAACACCGAGAGAGCGTGTAGAGTATGATATCACAAAAGTAATATACGCCTGTAAAGTCGATTAGCATAGGAATGAGACAGTAACTTATTGACGATATATAAAAGTCGAGCTGAATCACAAAAATTATGATTGAAATAATGAACTAGTGGACTGATTCACTGATCAAAATGCATTGTATTCAGAGAGGTCATCGATTCAACCGCACATAGATTTGTGGTCATGCAGTGTTTGGGAGTTAAAAAAATAACATAGAACAACAATATTTTAAATTGTTCTTGTTTTTCAACTGTTGAATAGTTGACATCACGTTGTAATGACGAATACTTTTCACATAAGTGAATGAAGCAATCTTTATTGAGAAATCGTTAAATATAATCGAATAAGTGGAACTTTAGGAACTAATCTTGACGATTAATATCTTAGTTAAAGACTGTGAAGAAAAACTTGACAGTAGTCATTTCCATATTGTTAAAACAAATTTTCGATATTCTTAAGAGAAAAAAAACTACCTCGATTTACAAAGTATGGCTGATCTATAAGATAATTTTATGATAGTACATATAAAAATTGGAACACGTTATATGAAGCAAATCTTTGCATAACATATCATAATCATCCACTTATAACCGTTTACATGAAGGATACATTATTATGACTGACTAATTCAGTGTAACTATCAGCAGTTCAGCTTATAATATAGATAGACCACCGTGGAAAACCTGGAACCACTGGACGACCGTTTCGTCCTATTATGTGACTCCTTAGCAGTGCGCATCCACGATCCCGCACTCGCGAGATTCGAACCCAGGACCTACCAGTCTCGAGCCAGAGCACTTAACCGATAGACCATTGAGCCTGCACCCAACGCACTATTGAGGAGTCCCATAATAGGACGAAACAGCCGTCCAGTGCTTCCTAGTTTTCCATGGTGGTCTATCTTCAATTAACTCATGATTTCAACTATGAAAATACTGAAATCTCCACAAAACCCCTTTTGATTTTTATTATAGAGTTGTAAGTGTAATTCATTCATCAAAATAACTTTCTCATCTCATTCCAATGAATCACCAAGTCAAAGTCAATAAAAATCAATTACACCTTCTGTGATGCAACACACTTAAATAAAAACAAAACAATTATGCAAAACATTTCAACAGAAGTAAATTAATTATGTTTATATTTATTTATTTATTTTTTAAAAGAGAAGCATATTTAAAAATAATAAAAGTGATATTACGAAAGGTAATTTTTTTCAAATGTACATGATCATAATGAGTAATTGGAAATCCAACCTATATATATATATATATGACACGGAGACAAATTCACAGATTACCGTAGATACACGCCAAAGCTAGCAATATTTAATCTTCTGATTCCTCATGTTGGTTTGCCCCATTGTTAATGATCAGATCAGTAATCAATAATTAATGCATTTATTATTATTATTGTTGTTTTCAAACCGTCAATTTTTAAGTGCACAGTAACCAACAAAAAAAACAAAAAAAAATACAAATAAACAAAACAAAAACTCATCACATAACACGTCTGAAAATATAGAAAAAAAAGAAAAGAAAATACTCAAACAAATACACATACACACGTATGCACATGCAAACACACAAACTCGCATACACACACACACAGAATATTCCATCAAGATTGATTCATAGACACACACACACACATACAAGCATAAGCGCATACAAACAAATTAGACAATAATAAACATTTTACAAAAACAAGGTGGTAGCATTATTATTATGATGATGATTACACACAGATTGAAAGAAAAAAATAAGTCTAAGATACTCGTTAACAGACAATAACATTTTTGGCGGACAAATAGATAGAAATAGATAAATATAATTTTGTTTATCTCATTCAAAGAAACAACTGGACAAAGTAACTTTGAATGAACTGGGATAATTATGTACAGATAGTTTTTTAAAAAAAGATGTAGAACAATTCAAAGTTGTGTTTTTAGTACCCTAATTCAAAATGAAAAGATTCGAAACCAGTTGTATGTGTTTCAAAAAGAACTGTTGTTATTATTATCGTTGATGACTTTTGAGACTGTGTATTCAGAAAGTACAATTTCATCTGTTTGTATCTGTTAAGAATTATGTGCATTCTGACATGTGTGTGTGTGTGTTTGCAACGAAAGTCATATTTTTAAGAAGTAAATAAAAACCGAGAAAGAAATTAAATGAGTTCAAGAAAAAATTAAAACTTACAATAAGATAAGAGATAAACGCATAGGTCGATGACCGGGATTTTTCAAATATAAACATATGACTGAACGATGACTATGTTGTAGGGTAAGATGGGATGGTAAACAGATACATAATAGTAAAGTTACAATTGAAAATGACAATTAGGCAGTATAGTAATTATCATTATCCTAACAATAGTACTTTATGAAAACAGGGATTAAAGAGATAGAAAGACTGATTTGTTTTCGTAGAACCATAACTTTTCACATAGCACTGTACACACACGCGTATATATATATATATATATAAGTTGTAATGATCTTATATAAAAAGCAACGATTCAAGGTCACAAGGGAGATATTATAACAAACTATAAAATTTCTGGGTATTTATTCATTCAGGCTACTATTCTTCTCTCCATTACTGTGTAATGGTTAGGTAACCTGAGAGAAATAAAAATTGGAGGAAAATTAAACTAGAAGACAATAGAATCAAATTGGCAACTTGGTCAATAGAACGATAGAGGTGTGAGTGGGGGAAAAAGACAAATAAACATACAAAGTTATATTATGCGACAACACCGACAATAACGACGTCGTCTTGCAAAAGTCAGTGCAGGCGGAGTACCAGGAGCGAAATAGGCATGAATTTGAAGTTGGGGATAATGTAACTATAAAATTAGAAATAAAAAATATAAACATTTAGTTGATTCAACTTGAAATCACTTCAATATTATAATTGAAAATGAACGAAAATGTATTAGCAACTTATCACTGACAAATTAAAGAAATAATACAGTAAATTATACTAGTGTTTACTAGCTTAAGTCATCATCATTAAAATAGACCTTGTCACAAATGTGTGTCGGTTAAAATCACCATACCATCATTACATTGACGACGTGGAACCAGGAAGAAAAATAACAAAATAGGTCGAAGCAATGTAGTGTAAGTGAAAATGATCAAAAACCTACAACTTAAATATGTTTTCTGCTTTCAAAGGCCATATTCACAGCCATAAAGTAATCAAAAGATGACTGATGCACAGTGTATACACTTTGGATGGTCAGAAGGTTACCTCGCTTACACCACAAGTGATGTAAATTGGTAAAATGAGAAATGAACTTTCTTAATCCGTACAAATATTTCACCAGGAACCAACCAATTAGAATTTCAAGACAATTGAAGTGGTCAACGCACTCAACTATTTTACTAACTATCACTAATTCAGGTATTAACACAGAATAGTCCCTGAAACAACATTTTGGATTTATAGGGAGAAAAACACATCCCAAATACATTAGCATTGTTTCGCAATATCATCGACTGATCTCAGTTAGACAGCTATCGCAAACCGGGATACACTAGACAGCTATTCCGTCCTAACATAGGACTCCTCGGTAATGCGTATCAACGGACTCATTGGGAACAGAGAACAACCTTTGGATCATCTTGTGAAATTTACTCTTTAGACCATTGTGTCGGTGTCCGATGGTTTAAATTTCGAACTCCAAACAATCAGTGATATTGAGTATCTAAATACCAATGACATTGGTAATGAGTTTCCACAACGCCCAACAAGAGGGAGCTCTATTGGTCACGACTTCTTACCAGAACTCCTGAAACTGCGTGTCGAAATGGCTACTAGTGAGCATATTATTATTACTAAACGAAACTTTTTTACGAGTTTTTTCTGAGTAAAAAAAGATTTTGACGTAAGGTGATTAAAGGCAGTCGACAGGAAGGCCTGAATTCAGGTTTTTTTGACTGGTATTTCCTACCAAGCTGTATTGTCAGACATGATAGAAATGATGTCTTCAAAGTGATTTGATCCTACAATCATATTCAGAAACAATACAACTGAATTATTACAGTCGCGACTAACTCTTAGGACTGAGAGATACTTCAACAGAAATAATTCCATGTTTATCTAGTCCACATTGCTTTTCCAATAACACTGATCAAGTTGCAATATGGGCAGTTTTCTAAGTGACTTGACATCATTTATGTTTACGGGGCTTCATGCTGGTCGCCTCCAAACAACTTACATCAAAAAAACTATGCAAGGAATGTTGAATCGTTTACACTAGTGGAAAATTATAATTTGGTCGAAATAATTTGATTAACATTATCATTGAATATGTAGTAAACGAAGAAGTCAAGTGGGGAAGACCGATATATTGGTTAATGCAAAATTACAGAAAGTCTTCGTAAAATGCGGAAACTATACATTTGATACGTTATTGACACATCTTCCATCAACTGTCTCTTAAAAACTTCATCATTCCTTCATTCCTGTTGTTATTACAATTACTCTGTGTTTACATTCCTGTTCTCTTCAATTCGATTTTTCCAACCTTCTGCTGTCAGGAATTCCACTTGTGATTGGTATTACATACTACTTATATCTGTCAACATTTCGAAATGTATCTCAATGAAATACAGAATCTAGACAGAATGTTTTTAAACAATTCAATCACTTGTCAGTTTTTTTCTGCTGGATTATTGACATTTCAAAATAATCACTAAGCAAACAATTTCAAACTTATTTAATTTATTGAAGAGATCACTAGCAAAAAAATTTCGACCAAATTCATCTATTCAAAAATATAGATAATATTATCAACATTGTTTTGCATTAATGACCTCAGTTTTTAATAGTTAGTTGCGTGACATCACATTTCATGCCGTCGATTAGAACTGCTTTCTTCTTGTTTTTTTGTCCAATCTTGATTTGATGTTTACCCTATGAATCAATCCATTTTTTACATTGGTATTACGTAACTCACGACATTAGTTTTATATTTTTAAAAACTTGTTTTCTTTGTATGTCTCATCTAGAAATAACCAATCATCTTAGCGATGTCTATAATCTTTCCAACTTGTGTAGTTTATACAACAGAATGACACTAGCTGGACAACCAGTGAAAATTAGGGACCGCTGGAAATTTACTTTATAGTTTGTATTGGACTCCTTGACATTGGGTATCTACGAACTTAATATCTTGCACCAAGCGTTTAACCTTCAAACCACTAACTTAATATCCAATGATTTATATCTCTTAACAACAGTCAAATTACGATGTTGCGCAACGATCAGCAACTGAGTTTTATGGGAGAGGACAAACCAGCTTCCAGCTGAAGAGGAAATTAGGAAAGGACGTTGGAAGTGGATCGGACATACATTAAGGAAATCACCAAGGTGCATTACAAAGCAAGCCCTAACTTGGAATCCAGAAGGGAAGTGGAAAAGAGGAAGGCCAAAGAACACATTACTTTGGGAAATAGAAGCAGATATGAAAAGAATGAATAAAAACTGGAAAGAACTGGAAAGGATTGCCCTGGACAGAGTTGGATGGAGAATGCTGGTGAGCGGTCTATACTCCTCCACGAGGGGTAACAGGAGTAAGTAAGCAATCATCATTCATTTATATCACTGTTACTTAGATTCCACGGTCGATATGTTTGAATTACACTGATTACAATTTTATACTAAAATTTTGAAAATCGCTTCTCGAAATTAATCACTAGTGAGTTCATTGGTTATTGCTAGTATCGATTTTTTCTTTAATATGAACAATCCACCTCTACGTCAACGTTACATTTCATTAAGATTGTAAATTAGATATAACAAACAATCCATATCATATTAGTGATAATTAATACAAAAAGGTTGTAAACAATTTAGAAACGAGTTCATGAGGAGAAAAAAATCATCTTTTTTTCCCAATTTTCATTCGTGCTTTGTTGAAATTTAAATCAAGATAATCATGCTCTTAGCAAAGTAATTACCATTAGGACTGAAAATTCACTGTTTTGTTCTACATATTGTCATTAATTTACATTAATTTGCTTAATACTATCAATTGAGAAGTAGTTATTATTTAGACATTTAGGATTTAGTAAGGCCCTATGAATACTTTTGAAATTAAGAATGATTGAGCTACTTCTGGTATAATCAGTTCTTGTGTGTAAACTGAAAACAACAATTATCATACAATACTTAAAAGATTTGGCTGCTAAATTGAAGTAAAAATGAATTCTAGAAAAAACGTCATATTCTAATTAGAACAATCATAATAAACGGGAATGGTACAATTCTGTATAAGGATGCCCCCAAATGCCCTAGTACGGACGAGAGTGGGGAGAGTCCGCTCTCCCTCTCCAAATGCTCTCACATGGCCATGCGCACATAGACTTTGCAAGGGAAGTCCTACTCACTGCCTTCTCGTCGCATTACTGTTGTTTACGAAATTGAGAGGATGAAAAGCGAATGTCCACAGCTTTAATCGGGTTGGTGGACACGGAAAGTCCACCTAGGGGAGTTGGAAAACAATCATTCCAAACCATTAGTGCACATGGGCTCCAGTATCCCGAGGGAACAAATGGCGTACGAATCAATCGTTGATCACCGACTACCATGGGACTGCATCTCCTCACGATGCTCCACTGACTTGTGGATCAGACCTTCAGGTCAAAGGCTCCGGGTGTGGCCCCCTAATAAAACCACCTGTTTCGGTTTGGGCAGCTGGGCAGTATCACAGCCCTCACACAAATCAAAAGAGATTTGTGCGGCGCATATGTATCTGATGCTTCCTTGTGCCTATATTTATGTGTTTAAATAAATAGATAAATATAAAGATACAAAAATTTAACGAAACAGTGACCAGAGATTAGAAAAAGACGAAGGTCATATGGAAACCTAGGATTTAAAAAAACGCACTTGGAGTTATAATTAATAGTAAGATTTTAGAATTGTTAACAAAATCTGAGTAGTCTTCTGATTCACCCTAATAGAACCAAATGAAAACTTATGTTGAACTAATAAACTGTATCAGAAGGGGGGGTTTTATGGAGATTTTAGCAATTTTATGTAGTTAAGATCATGAGTCAATTGAAGCTAGAACACCATGGAAAACCTGGAAGTACTGGACGGCCAACTCGTCCTATCATGAGACTCCTCAACAGTGCGCATCCACGATCCCGCACTCGCGAGATTCGAACCCAGGACCTACCAGTCTCGCGCCAGAGCACTTAACCGATAGACCACTGAGCC
>NC_031498.1:23303037-23303517 GCF_000237925.1 Schistosoma mansoni | reverse complement strand
CAAGTTAAGAAAACGCATACAATAGACAATCATGTGCTAATAATATAATGGTTACCTTCTGATTAATTAACCATAACGGGAAAAACAAGAAGTAGATAGATAGAATTAAAATGTACTGCCGGTATGCGAAATACAAAATAATCTTGAGTAAGTTTATAGTTTACATCAAGAACTTATCTCAGTTTGACAACTATTGTGGGCCAGAAATCAACGGACGGCTGTTTCAACCTAATATGGGATTCATCAGCACTGCACATCCATGGCCCTACCGGGGATTGAACCCAAGGACTTTAAGTATTGCGACTCAATCTTAACATATAAACCACTGAATTAGCATCCAGTGGTTTACACTTCTATTTTTAATCAACTATATCTTTACTTATAAAGCTTTTTGACTTAAGGCAATATCTAGGCAGTCCGCACAGGATATACATATGCCAGTAAGAGACTGATCAATTGCAGTCATAAATAACAATGGGC
>NC_031498.1:23292645-23302814 GCF_000237925.1 Schistosoma mansoni | reverse complement strand
TGGTGGTCTAGCTTTAACTGACTCATGATTTCAACTATGAAAATACTGAAATCTCCACAAAACCCCTTCTGGTTGAAATATACTTTACCAGAAACTTTGGTTTGTACATTCTAATAATTAATTATTGATAATAATAAGTTGATTATTTTCTAAACGAATACGATCAAAAAGTGTTCTAAAATGCAATGATTCCATGAATCATTTAAAATATGAATGTTCATCATAATCAACTCTACTGTCAATTGTTCAACACAGAAATTAAAGCAAACTTTCCAAAAAAAGCAACCAATACATATCGAAATATCTTGATCCAAATCAAAGACAAAATATCATATCAACTTAGAACAAAGTTTATAGATTACGTTGTTTATCAAATATTCGATAAATTTTGTAGTAGATTACTTTCTGTGAAATCTTAATTTGTGCTGTAGAGAACACATGAGATACAGAAAGAACTTGTTATTCCTGTAGAAGCAGTTTCTGTACAACTTGGAAATGTAGAAGTTAAATCACCAAGATTAATCCATGACACACAATCGACAGTCATTAAGTCAGTACTAAAATGTCTTCTATAATTTCTTCAAAAAAAACATGCCTTTTCCAACTAAAATACCATCGTCAAATGTTGATCAATATTGCTCTGAGCAATAGGAAAAAAAGGACTCAATCGACAATTTTTAACCAGATTAGACAATAAATCCAGACCCATATTTGACCTGTTTCAGATAAGACACCACCTATATCACACCTATCTATCTACCTAACTATCAACATACGAAAGCATGTTCAATACAGAATCACCTTTGACCTGAATAACAGCATAAGAGTAGCATATGATTGGATTTGTTTTAATTTTAATTAAGTATTTAATCTGATTAATTCCTTGTATAACACTGAAATATGTAATAATATGAAAAATCTAGTTATTTTTTGAAGAACCAACTTATTGACAAACCGAAAAATATCGGAAAAATCGATGCACTGTGATATTAATTATAAAATACCTAATTCTAATTACCATGAAAAGTAATTCGTATACAGGGATTTAAAGAGATGGTAGAATCGTCTATAATTTAAATAACGAACTGAACCATCACTGAAAAGTGGAGGCACTGGATAGTCAATTTGTCCTAGTATATGACTCCTCAGTAGTTCCCATACATGACCTCGAAGGGGATCGAACCCAAGAATTTCAGTCTCAGGTCCGAACACAACCTATAGATCGTTGATTTGTCATTTAGTGGTGTACATGCCTGATTTCAATCAATTTTTATATTACGTACTTGTCTGACATTGTCTGAAGCGAACGACTGTCTTACACTTAACACAGTTGAACTGTACTGGTCGCAGATTTTCACCAGAACTCCAGGAGTTGAATCTTGGAGCTATTCACTAGTTGGATACATTATTATCAGTATAAGGGGAATTGTGGAGACTGTAGAATCTTCAAAGTTCAAATCACAAACTGATCTAGAGACTAAGCGGTCAGGGGCAAGACTGAATGCCCTGGGTTTGATCCCGGGGTGTGTAGTCGTGGATATGCACTTCCAAAGAGTCTCATACCAGGATTAAATACCCGTCTAATGTCTCCGAGTTTTCAATGGTGGTTTAGCTAAGATCATTATATGGTTTAAACTATGAAAATAATATAATTTACATTAAAATTACACAAATAAATTTATTCAAACATAAAAAAGCATGAAGTCTGAAGCGTGATTGCATAACTGTTTATTGTTTTACCTCTAAACTGTTGATTCCTTGTTTCGTTATCAATTGACAATCGTATAAATCCAACTGTCGAAGTTTACGACAATTACTGCCTAGATGCTCTAAGGCAGCATCTGTTAGTAATGGACAGTTATCCATAGCTAATGTTTGCAATTGATCAGGACCGCAAAGACCTTCAGCTAAACGTGCAATACCTTCATCAGTCACTTGATCACAGTGTGATAATACCAGTGTGTTTAAACGTGGACAATGTACAGCTAATTGAGCTAAAGTTGAATCAGTCACTAATGCACAATCTTCTAGATCCAATTTTTCAAGCTGTTCAAAACAAAAGATAACAACAAACAACTAATATCAGTATTAATATTAGTAGTAACGATGGTGCGTAAGAAATCATAGTTGACTAAATATTTAGAATGAAAAAAAATCGCTGTATCTCTTTAACATAATTACTTTTGCATTAGTAGTACTTGCAACTAAAACCACCAGTATATATATATATATATATTAAATAATCAACTGTAGAACATCTGTATTATCCTGTACGTGTCTGACTTTAAGTGTACTTGCACTTCATCCTCTCAGAAGGTAGACGAAGCGTATACCAACCACTGAGATATTTTTCATGATAAGTTGTACGTTTTTTTCGTAGAAGCGTGTAAGCAAATAATTGTCTAACAGACAATATTCGTAAGTTAAAACAAATTAGGAATTTAAACAAAGTTATTGCAATATTTTTTGCATAAATCGATTCATTTGTTTCACTGTGACTGGTTGTTGAGCTTTGTCTACTACTATTCTTTGAAATTTTTCAAGTATCTCGGCGGAAGTTGAGTTTTTAAAAACATAGTAATTAAACTGTACAGCAGTGATGTAACAACATTTACTACTTTAATTCAGTCAGTCATCTGCAACGTAGGACCAGGCACATATATGCATCGATCCAAGTTGCCATAACCTCATTAGCACAACACGATGAACACCAAATTCATGGAAACAGTTACTTCAATGGAAGTGAAAAAAGATTTTATATAAGGATATGATACAGGGGGAAAGAATTAGTTCATAGAAAAAAGGGTTTAGAGTAATTTCAAACTCAAGGTTTAAGGGGAGATAAAAAGTGTATATACCGATGCCATTTTGATCGATTCTGAGCTATGTCACACAGAGTCTCCAACCATTGGTTACGATAGTCACGCAGACCTCAACCAAGTAGTCTGCACCTACCAGTATGGCTCAAACCAGAAGTGACTTTATGGACTGATGCCAAGTTTTGGTTTGGCCGCCCCTAACTTTCTTTGATCAGTAAAGAAAGTTAATTGTCACTTAAGGAAGTATATTCGAGTATAAATTTTGGAAGGAGGATAAATTAAGTAATTTTTTGTCAATATTCTCACTCAAAATCATCTTTTCAAATGTGATCAGGGTAACCTTAATATCAGATTAAACTACATACACAAATCAAATGAATTAAAACCAGAAAAAAATGGGAGAATTTGTAGTTGTATGGTAGTGAATGGATCGCCTCACAACGTGATGGGTATGTAGGTATGGAAGCATATAAGCTTTGTGAAATAAAAATACTGAAATTAGATATTATATATAGAATAATGTGACGGTGGTATCAAGATATTAAAGTATAGTAGTAAATATACGAATCCGCCACCCGGAAATACCGAAACTATATTTCATTTCTGAGGACTGGTCAGTCAGTCAGCTACAATGTAGGACTTGTGAAATTTTATCGGCTAAAACTGAATTGCAGTTTTACTAAGGTAAGTAGTGGGGAACACAATAACTGTCTCGGTTAAAATGCAAGCCTTATAGACCACGAAGAGATCATCTTATTTATTAGATTTTGTACAGACTTTCATGGAATCACAGTTAGAACCTGTGACTACTCAATGTTTGAAAGTCGAATGCTTGACTCAATTAGGAATATAACTTTCAAACCGAAATACAAGCAGAGGAGGCAAGTGTAAACAGTGTACACAAACCCCATTAAACCGAGCTGCTGTGTTTGAAGAGATTATGAGATCACCTAAATCGACGAACGGAACGAAGATTCAGAGACACAATGACAAGACAGCTAAATTATTCCAATGAGTTCCAGCCCCGCTAACTAGAAGAAGTCCAGGTTCAAATGAGGGAAAGTGTATTATACAAGCAGCCACAAGCACAACTCAAGCGTATATATACAGCACAAAAATGTCCTTGGGAAACATCATAAAATAGTATATTAAAAGAGACAACGAACCAATAACATTTAGGGTCCTTCTAAGTGAGAAATACAATCTGAAGGTAAAAATGAGAAATTTTGGAGCGAAAACAAGAAACTCATATTTCCAAAATAAAATTACAAAAGACGTTTACCAAGTAAGTTCTGGGGATCTAGCATCCCCAACACGAGCACAGGAAATCTCAGTAATGAAAATTAACACAAAACTTTGTCACTACATAGAAGTGATCAGGAATACAAAAAAATGTTAATATAACTAATTGTATCATAAATCAATTATATACTTCAAATTTAACATCTTTTATTTTTGAAGTTCCAAATCCATAAAATTTCTAAGGATTAAAATCAAAACCTTAAGATTTTCCATAGAGTAGTGTATAGTCTTTAAATTGACTAATTTGATCCAAATGATTGAAATTATTTGAAAAGCAATTTATTAATACCCAGTATTGTGAAATACAGACAATATTTACATAAACACCACTACCATTGCACAAAATCCTGTTTTAAACGAATATATACATAATTTAATTATTAATTGTTACGTCCCTGATCTGTCTACCCACTTTCATGCCCAGGATAACTTGTCTAATGTAGATTAAGACCTTGACGCGATAAGCTGACTGACTTAACCTTGACGCTAGTATGCGTGAGTTCGAAGTGGGGTAGAGAGACGAAACTATTCTATCACCTGGTTGGCTGACAAGCACGCGCGAGAGAGAAGACAAGACAACTGGAACACTACTCGATTTCTTCCAAAATACGATCTGGTATCCGAATTCAGATTAGTGTAAAAAGACACATGAATAAATAGATAACTAACCCGACCACAACGTACAATAATTAGGAAAATACAATTATGTCCAAAACTTGAGGATTAGAGTAGAAAATAGAGTACAAAAGGTCACGTCTAAATTACAATAGCTTTGGAACAGAAAAGTTTACGACAATGAATGATACATCAAACGAAAGCTTATGATCTTTAGAATAGACTAGGGACAAAAGTAAATGTTACTGTTATACAAGCTTTGAATTAAATGAAATAACGTCTCCCCAAAAATAGCTTCCGTAGTTTGTTAAGGCTTCTTTCTTGTTTCTCTGTTCACAATAATAATATATAAGCAAATTTATTCCAGATAAAACTTAGTATTCTTAATGATACATTTATTAATATGTTCTATTACACAAATATTAAATTTGTAAATTAAGGTAGATAAATTATTTTACTTTAAATCAATGAACTGCATATATATGTTCAAAACATATTGTACCTATTCTAATTTCGACAACAGGATAATACAGTATTAAATCTCTAAGCGGGAAATATGTAATTCAAAGCTGAACACATGAATCTTTACTTCTTTTCAATATAAAAACAACCTAATAATAATAATAATAATAGTACATTTTAAATACAAATTATGTTTATCGTATGTGAATGAATGTAACAGGGTAAAAAAATGGTGTGAAACAGATAACACCAAAAAACAAGTTATAAATTTGATTGAAATTAAACTTTTATATATTACCACTATTAAATTAACTACTTCTATTAATTTGGTGTTCATCTTGTTGAGCTAATGAGGTTATGGAAACTTGGACCGGTGCATATATGTGCCTGGTCCTACGTTGTAGCTGACTGACGTAGGTCTAATCCATTGTCTACTTTGACGGGTGAAATGAACTGGTGTAGGAATAGTTTAAAAGAAAACTAGAGATGTTCAAATCAAAATGTGATACAGGTTTATGAAATCATTAACTGATGAAATAAACCAATTTAGTAAGTGCTAACCAAATGATTGGAAATGTTGGACTAAAAATGACTCAGAATCAATAACAATGGCTCATATGTACTCACTTTTTTCTATCTTACTCAAAATCTTGGTTCCTAGTATCTCTTTATATACATCTTTTCACTCCACCTTCTCAATATTTAGTCTCTTCCAATAATATTGTTACTCCACTATTTTAACTTCTTTGCTATTCATCCTAATTTTTATCTTGTTGGCCCTATGTATTATGACAACTTGGACTAGACACATTTATGCCAAACTCTATGATGATTAGGACTGATTAACAATTATAAATGATACATTAAAGAAAACTTACTTTATTGCAAACACGTGCGATAGCTGATAGGCCAATATCTGTGATAGCTGAACAACGAGCCACTTCTAAAGTTGTTAAGCTAACACATCCAACTGGATTCAATGTTGTCTTATTAGAATCATTAGTTTTTTGACGTCGATTATTATTTACGGTTGAATTTCGATCTCCATGATTATTATCATTATTGTTTGGTGATGAAGCATCTTGATGATTAACACTTCCATTGCTTGTTACTACTGGAAGAATTAAAGGGATCCCATTTTGCTGACTGGCAGATGTAGATTGTCCAACGATAGCTGCCGCTGCAGCTGGCGATAATGTGCCAGCGATTGCACGAAGACCTTGATCAGTTATTGGACAATGTGATATAGCTAGTACACGTAGATCGGGACAACCAATAGAAAGATGAACCATAGCTTCATCTGTGACACCCTACATAAATTTGAAATAAAAAGGTATAAATGGCATTACAGGTCTACAGTTAATGTAATGTATACTTATCTTTGAAATATGATATTCTTAAGAGAGCAAGACCAAAACAGATTGATTAGAGTTCAGTCCTGAATACCAACTACGAAATAACTCAAGCTCTTTTTAATAATGGCATAAACATCGTACCCTTTAGATTAATTAGTGTCTATTTAGACTTATCAGATCGGTGAATATGTTAGCTTTTGAAGTGAAAGGTACTAGATTCGAGATATAATGCAGGACAACTAACTGACGAGTCCCAAGGAGGACAAAAGTCGCACTTTAGACTCCACTGGTAGTTACAATCTATTTATATTACGAAACTTAAGATAAAACTTGTTTTGGATTTCGAGATGTTCTCGAATTCAAAAGAATACACAAAGCAGAGTCTGTACTATTGTGGTGTGTCCTTCTTATTTAGACAGATATTAGTATGTAGCAGGAATAGGATATGAAGTGTTGAACAGTGGAAGATTGAAACGAAGAGAACAGAAAGGAAAACGGAGAGCAATCTGAATAACAACCAGATTGGATGATGGAGTATGTAAAGGACAATTGAAGGAAAATGTGCAAAGGACGTATGTATGATTTCCATATTTTACAAAGGCACTGTGTGATTTCGCGTACAAAAACAAGTTAGTTTTCCTCACCTAGTCTTTTTTCACTACACTATGAAAGCACCATTGATTTTGTGCTACAGAAGCATTTTTCCCACAAATGAAAAGATGAGC
Source organism: Schistosoma mansoni (assembly GCF_000237925.1). Taxonomy (NCBI): domain Eukaryota; kingdom Metazoa; phylum Platyhelminthes; class Trematoda; order Strigeidida; family Schistosomatidae; genus Schistosoma; species Schistosoma mansoni. The sequence continues at coordinate 23,295,536 of NC_031498.1, read as the reverse complement.
ACGGAAGACTGGAATTATATTTTAAAGCAGAGACTTTAAAATACTGAAAGAAATAGACTATATACCAATTTTTATGAGTAACTGACTACTACTGCTTCAAGACTGGTCCTTATCAACCTCCGAACTAGTAATAGGCATGAAGAGTTGATTGTGTTGACAATGCCACATATTTTAGAAGTCCCATCATCTCTGGTCGGTTGATTGGCTTTGCCAACTTGCGTCAATCCTGCAGTAGATGAGATATCCATCTGCTAACTAAACGACGATTATATTGAGCACCAGTTTGTCCTCTTCTACTTTATGGTTGTGAAATGTCACCTCTGAAAGTAAAGAACGTTTGTAGCTTACTAGAATTCCATCATACAAGCACTTCTTGTACATTCACGGACCATCAAATCAACAATTCCGAGGTTAACACGTAGGGTACTATGTAAGTACAATGAGTCAACTAACGAGGTACTGAATCGTGATCGATTGAGATGGTTAGGACGTGTATTACTTATGCCCGAACACCACCTACCTTGACGCACGAAGATGAATGGTGTAATAGATTGGAAGGAAGATAGGAAAGGCTAAACAAAATGTAGCATCAGTCCAGTAAATCATTGACTGTTGGACTGAGCTATGTAAGTAGGTGCAGGTTACCTGGTCGGGGTCCGACAAACTATTGTGACCAATGGTTAAGCTTTAAGTGATATGGCTCAAAATTGTTCGTAATGGCGCAGGTGCACTCACTTTTCGTTCTGCCTTACATCCTAAGTTTCCAGATTCCTCACAATTATTTTCTTATTTGTATTTCATTAGTCCTTTTTATCGAATCGTATTTTCAGTGTTTAGTTTTTTCTACCACCACTAGTATTGTTATTATTTCTGCTACTCTGAGACTTTCTTTAACAATTCCATCTCGCTGTGGTGATAGCGTACGGGAACTTAAATCAATTCACACATATACCACATTCTACATTGCGTGTGACCGATTATTATAAAGCATTTTTAATGTTACTAGTGCCAATAAAATAATCGACTCAAATGCTCTGAAGAATCCTAAAATACAACTTTTATTTTGAACAGTACAATAATATGAATACTAAACCAAAGAAAAAAGCATAGTGGTTATAATCAAGCACAGAGAATCATAACAAAGAATCTTTCGAAACTTGTCTACGTTTATTACATGACAAAGTGTTCATTACAAAGACGGAAAAACAAGATATAACATTTTTGCTTCAATTCTGAAAAATATCTGAGAAACGTTCTAGATACAATTGAGTGTCTTTTCTAATCTCATCACATTTTTCCTCCTCAGGTCTTAAAATATGAGTATACTTAAAGATGACTTACATTAACCATACTATAGAGTTTGAATATTACATTTAACTCTATCATTTAGGAAATTCTGGTGACATTGTTTTCTATTGGAGGAAGTATAGAACAGGAGTATCTGTCAAAACAAACAAGTGTGAATGTTTATTATATGTTGAGGCTCGATATTTTGATGAGGACTATTCATCATGAATTTTTTTGTGGAATTCCAAGTGAAAATCAAATGTTTATGATGGAATCAGCCCCTGCTTACTTCCAGATATTAATATTGAACTAATCTGATTTAGAGAGTATGAACAGGTAACTGATTGTGCTCACCAGTTGCCAAAGATGGATGACACGGCTTCAAATAGAATAAAATGATGGAAATGAGTTCATGCTCTATCGTATATCTAACTTTCACCTGTTTTGTAGTTTTGACATTTGTCCTTCCAGATTATTTTATAATTTTTATTTCTATGAACATATCTGATATAATCCTCGTTTGCTTAAAAATAAGAAAAAAATTTTCTGAATATTTTGCTATTGTACTCAACAGCCAATTTTGAAGAAATAATTAGGTGTTATCTATTATTACCACATTGTTCACTATTATAATCCTTAGAATATAGCACCCATTAGTTACGAAATGTATACCCATTGTTTCAGTCCTGTTAGTTTTCAGGTGGTCAGCAATTCAAATACTACTCTTCTTGATGGAGTGTGAACAAACAAGTAGTAAATAAAAAAGGACCTTTTCCATGATTAATATGTGTGGCTTAGTCAAATAATTAGGATTTGCGCCACTAAGGCATAGACTTCAAACCCGCCCCACCTAGTTCGGTTTGTGTGGGAGTATTACTAGCCATCATACGACAAAATAGTGGTTAAGAGCAGAGTGCATAAACTTGTACATGATAAATAAGTTAATTTTTCATATTTACTACTATAACTATAATTGGAATCTACACTTAAATGGTGTATTTTTGCATATACACACAAGGATTACACTGAAAACGTTTTTACCATTAATTAAGGAGAATTAGATATTTGTGACATTTACGGCTTAAATACTTTTAACCTTTCTATTGCGTTGATTTTCTGCTGTCAACTGAGAAAGCTTAGAGTGACCTTCTATCTTTGGAGACCCTATTTTGTTTTGTTCACTAGTTAAATGGGTGATTCTCAGTATTAAGAAACTGAATTCTCAAAGTTAATAATCAGATGAATAACGATCTAACAGGTAATACATTTAATCATTACAGAATAGCCATCCTGATTTCTTAAAATTCTATGTTTATACTTTTATGAGAGCAATTTTTTAGATTATTTACATTTCTAAAGAGCAAAGACAAATCTGATTACTAAATCGGTATTCATGAATAAATACCTGTTTCTAATCAACCAATGTAACAAATGTTATATTAATTCAATTAGATTAAAAGTTAGAGTAATTGGGTGAGAGCCAATGATACTACTTGTTTGTGCAAATTTTATTACGAATAGTAGAGTTCCAACATTTGACCTACAAACTGAGAGAAACTACTAAGAGATAATTAGTTTTTTTTCAAAGGTTGAAATCATGAGGC
>NC_031498.1:23277810-23292445 GCF_000237925.1 Schistosoma mansoni | reverse complement strand
TTCATGGTGGTCTAGCTTCAATTGACTCATGATTTCAACTTTGAAAAATACTGAAATCTCCACAAAACCCCTTCTGAAGATAATTAGTTCTAAATATTGCATTAGTGATCAGTGGGGTGGCTTAATAAATACATTCTAACCATTATACAGACTAAAATATACATACCTGTCCACAGTAATTCAAGTTCAACAGTAATAAACCATGGCAGTGACGTGCTAATTGTTCTACACCACGACTTGTTATCTCTTGACAACCTATAGCACGAAATCTTTGCAAACTTTTACATCCTCTGGCGATAGCAGTTAGTCCACGATCTCCAACACTACACCATGACACATCCAAACATGTTAGATTTGAACACGAGCTAGTATGTGAAAAACCGAGATTTAAACAAATAGAACGGAATCCCGACAAATTTCGAATACAATTTATTTTGAAATGAAATGTGTCAGGTTAAACCATACATTTTTAGGTTATTCAAATGTATCAAGGTGTGGGAGTCTAGATTCTAGTTCAAGTAAAACCCAATTGTTTCAATAACTTCAGAAAATCTGGATACCCACAGTCAATAAAACAAAAAAGCCTAGACTACTTGGATGATTCAGAGAAACAGCCCTTGACTTTAGTTTGAAATTGGAATTCATTGGCAGAAACAAACATAAAAACTATTATAACATGGAGGATACTAGTGTTTTACAGCTAATTAGTAAAAACCTGAAATTGGGTATCTGTCTGGTAGGTTGTGTTGGTGGCTTGAAGAAAATTAAACACTATTAAGAATGCGACATACCCAAATGAAAGATGACACAGAAACATCTACATATAAAAATCAGAGAAGTACCAAACCTAGAAAGATATAATATAGTTAATGAAGCTGTAATTACTTACAGTTCCTGCTTTAATGATTTTATAGTGGACCTATTCTAGGATTAAATAACGTTGTAACAGATGAATTTATTACAGTTTACCAATAATTAGCAACCAGTACCACTACAGTCTTAACGGAATTACATATAGGATAACAACAGTAAATGGAATTTATAGTCAGATAAGCAAATAGAAAACAACGTACAGGTATATGTTAGTCCATGGTGACATATTCTGTAATAATATAGTGAAAATACTACAATGATCAAGAGCGTAAATATTATGAGATAAGCAAGATTTTCAATACTTCAAGGACCATTAAGTGTAGGGGAATTGCCACAACTGTGATCAGAACTAAGCCACATCGTACGCAATCATTTTCCAACTTAGCATCAAACATTATTGATAGGCGATGTTTCAGTATATTTAGCCTTTACAGTTAACTGGGACCAGATTTAAATGTTGTGCAAAACCGAAAACATTAGTTCCGTGTGGCTAGGTAATAAATATATTTTCCTTCCTTACGATAAATTGAATACCTAGTAACCCAAGTCAACTACCGATGAATATATTGATAGCTTTTGAGACTACTTCATCCACCAATGAATTGGTTTAAGAAAAAACGTTTACCTGACACAACAAATGATTAATCGACTTCGTTACTATGAAGGTTGGTGTACTAAGATGTAAACTGTATCTATAAGCAGTAGGAATGGTTATCCGAATGAACAAAGGCAAATAGGAGTTTCGGATATTTGACCATACGCTTAGTAAAATAAAGAGAAGTGATAGGATAATCCGTTAACGGTAAGGGGCTTATTGAGTCACTAGTCTGACACTACTTAATGCAATTTTATTTATTTATTTAAACACAAATATTGGTACAAGGAAGTACCAGATACACATGCGCCGCACAAATCTCATTTGATTTGTGTGAGGGTTGTGATAGTTCCCAGGAGCCCAGACTGAAGCAGGTGATTTTCTTAGGGGGCCACACCCGGAGCCTTTGACCTGAAGGACTGACCCACAAGGCAGTGGAGCATCTTAAGGAGATGCAGTCCCATGGTAGCCGGTGATCAACGATTGATTCATACGCCATTTGTTCCCTCAGGATACTGGAGCCCATGTGCACCATTGGTTTGGAATCAGGGTTTTCCAACTCCCCTAGGTGAACTTTCCGTGTCCACCAACCCGGTTAAAGCGCCGGACACTCGCTTTCCGTCCTCTCAATTTTGTAAACAACAGCCGTGGCACGAGAAGGAAGTGAGTAGGACTTCCCTGTCAGAGGCTATATATTCGCTGGCCATGTGAGAGCATTTGGAGAGGGAGAGCGGACTCTCCCCACTCTCGGCCGTACCAGGGCATTCGGGGGCTGGTTCCTCGACCGGGAATCGAACTTAATGCGATAAAACCTGGTGTAATAGGGGGTACCATGACATGGTTAGGATAATTTATAAACTATATGGAGAAACAATGAGTGCATGACGGAAAAATATTTGCTGAATAGTGAGGAAATTTTTAACATACCTTAGCATTTCTAATCCAGCATCATCTATACGAGAGCAACTTTCCAGGGACAAAGTAGTCAGAAGAGAACAATTTTTTCCCAAATAACTGCAAGTTCCATTCGTCAAGTTTTGACATCCTGACAAGTCCAAACTTTCAATCATATGACAAAGTTCAGTAAAACATCTATAACAGGAAGACAAGAAGGTTAGTCACTAGATGGCGCTAGGTAAAAAAAAGTCCCTAGGAACATGGAGCATCTTGGTTTGCTTTTGACATCCTCAATAGAGGTGTTTGCAAACTTTCAATCAAACGGGATAAACAAAACCAGTCATCCGTCGGACGATGATAAATAGCCACAAGAATGATTGATGCAATGCTGAATTAACACTATTGTCTAGTAGGAAATTCTGTAGCAGAATTTAAAATACTAGGTGAGGACAATGATTAAATAGTCAACTGTCCGCTTATAAACTTCACGAGCTGACTAAAAATTGGATGTAAAAACACTCCATTTCCAAAAAGGATGTGGTGAAGAATGTCGGGACAAATATATGACATACAATAGCTCCTTCACTCTATAAATAAGCAGTCGGTTTTCAGTATAATTGCCACAGTTTATCCAAGACTACTCCATTTTGACCAGATTTTTGGGGAAAAGGTTGTCCGACATATCATATTTGCAAACGCTGGCAAGACTAATCTATGAACACTACTCGAAAACAAAATGTGCTGAATATAATACTTAAAGGGTTGATGGATATAACATATTCTAAGTTAATGCTGACCCTTCAAATAACCGAATTAGAATGGTCAAACTTCAAACAAGTCGTAAATAGAACGATCAAAAAAACGGACTTGTCGCTAAAAGTTCCTAAAACCTCTATCTGTGATTCAAATACAGGACCATGGCTAACCACTTAAACGATGTGAATAAAATATCAATAAACTAGTTCTCTCTAAAAGAATAACGTTGAAGTTTTTATAAGGTGCACAGACAATCATTCAGTTGGTAGCATACTTTAGACAAATGTATAAAAAACCAATACCAACATAGGAAGTTAACACATAAGCAGTACAATTCGTGGGTAAAGATAAAATATCAATCGAAGAACTCACTTTAGAGCCTCATCGGTAACATTTCGACAACCTTTCAGCCTCAACTCACGAAGAAAACCGCGACTTCTCTGGGCGATTTTTTCAACTACTTTGGGCTATTTATGTTGAGTTATTTGGACGATACAAATTACCTGCACATATCGCTGAAAGTCAAATAAATTAATACTCTTCCAGTTGCTCCCATCGAAAGCACATTCATACCAAAACTATCAGACGATTTATGAGAAAAAGGCAGCTTACTTTACAAACTTGAGAGCATTTGCATAGAGTAGTGATATCTAAGTAAGAAAAAACCCTGGATTCAGATCTAGAAAGATGACAATTCTACTCACCTAATGATTAACTCTTTCGGCAGACTATCGTTGATGCACACGTCGCTTCTGTGGTATGAATTAGTCTGGAGTACAGTGACATGTATACGAATGAACTTGCCTTCCCATTAGCCACGGCCGAACCATTAGTATTAAAATAATTAGAAAAGTTTTCCATTTTAAATAACTTGAATATCTACAAAACCACACAACGCGGGGACCCCATTACGAAGCTTTATTGGAAGGTCTTTAGAGGACAGAAAACTGCATATTAATCAGATTACTATTGGTCTCGAAAACAAATGAAGTATCATCCTTCAAACCGACCAGCTGACTAAATGCTTTGAAATCCAAACAAAGAGTACAGTAAAACACATGATGTTCAATGACCCTTAATGTTGTCTTTTCTGCTTGACCTAGATCTAGTGGATTTCGCCTGTTTCAGAAACCACCATATTGTATCTCCTCACTTGTGTAGGTATCTGAGAGGCCCTCCTGGTCTATCAGGAAGTTTCAAGTGTCTACATTAATTAATGTGGCTGTTAGAAGGGACATCAGTTTCGTAACTTCCGAAGAATCTCGGCGTCCATCATAAAGTGATATAAGTCCTCTGAATGGAGATCCTTCAACTCGAGAGGCAGAGTCTAAATGGTTTAGATTGTTTTTTTCTGGCTGGAGTTTTTAGCAAGGTTGTCTTCTACGGGACGGGGTTGTTAATACCATCCCCAAACCTCCTTCTGCATCCTGACCTCGAACCACCAGTAACCCTAGAAAGGGTAGAGGCAGAGTTCAGTGAGTGACATTAGAGTCAACTTAGACTACAATTCCCCTCAGCAAAATCGACCACTTATTCATATCATTTTGTATCATGGTTCAGAATTATATAGGGGTAATTATGGTAATTGTAATACTAGTTCTAGTTTGATTGTAGATGAGATGGAAGATAACTTAGATGGGAAGTCGAAGCCCGAAATACTGTGAATGAATGAAAAAAGCAAAGTTCATTCGGGGTGATCATGACGTAGAACTAGATAGTTGTAGGAATTCTTATCGAATAGGTTTATATGACCAATCAAAGAGAAACTTGCATGATTCCGGAAATCATCTAGGAGGTAGGGTTAACGGTGCTTATCAGCGTAAAAGCCATTATGAGTGGTTGGTGGCGATAGATCTAGAACTTCCTAAGGGTGTTAGAGCAGCGGTTACGTGAAAAAAACACCCATACGCCACAAAAACATTGCTAGAATGGACTGTGTTTTGGACTTACGTCATATCCGGAATTCAGAAGGATAGTTATCAACCATGCCTGAAAAGTACAGACGTCAGAAGACAATCTACGCAAGCTTTATGATATGAAGTTTTCTGATGTATATTCAAATGATAAGTCACTGTCGGTAGGCGATACATAGACCATAGAGATCATAGGGAAGGGAACGCATTTCAACGGTCATTTTGCTGTTCCCGTGCCTTTGAGAAAGAACACAGATATGAAAGACAGAGACACTTTCTGTATCGTCAGTCGCGAGCCAGGTTATAAACGGCGGTCGTCACAAACTCAAGATCATATATTTGATCGAGTGTGGGGATGAATCTAACTTCTGGGAGATCCACATACATGTTTTTTGAGGAAAGTAGCTTTTTGTTTTATTACGTTTTCGTTCCCAAAATGTCTGCGTTGTGTCTACTTTTCTTCTAGACCACTAATCTGTTCTGTAAACGAAACACCTACGTGGAACCAAACATCTACCACATATAATTGTGTAAATATATATTATTATTCCCGTCTTGTACCTGATTATTTTTCACAAACAGTGGAGTGATTCTTCATGTTCGACTAACTTCAGTTGTTCCCTTCTTTAAAGCTGATCCTTTATTTTTGACTTGAGGGCAACTGAAGAGATCGACGAGTAAATATCTGATAGCCGGACATAGCATGGGAAAATCGTACCTCCCCAACATATTGTTGGGGTAGCCTGCTCGCTGCACTTCCTCGGGTTTTCTTGTTTCATTTGCTTACCCTCCATTTTCCTACAAGCTCCGATCTTCATACAGAGGACATGTTCAACAAACCATGGTAGACAATTAGTGGAAGAGGGTAACTGCTACGAGGAAGGACAAAAATCTAATAAAGTTTATGACGTCCATTCAGTATCACTGAAATCTGACTGGAGGTTGAAATCATCGATTGAAAGTCAAACACTGAACGGGTTAGTAATTCTCCTGTAGGCTGAGGAAACCAAGCTGACGCGTTATTGTTTGATAAGTTGACCGAATCGACACTCCCAGGGAAGTCGATTCTAAGTGGAAGCTGATGTAACAACCTAGGATGATTGGTTAAGAGTTGGTCACAAACATCCCAGTAATGTCTAGATATTATAGCTCAAACATTTACTTACTCTCTCATTTTGTAAGGGTATTATATTTCCCATGATTTTACGTTGAAAAATTGTATTTAGAAAAGATAACCTCGAGCTCCAACTTTTCTGTTCCTCAATCTAAATAATGATCTATTAATTACTAATCTGGTTTCATCTATCTACATAACGATGAGTGAGGACTACGGATACATCACACTATTGTCAGTACCAGGAAAACCTTTCAACAGAGTGTCGTTGGACCAGATGGAAGATTCGGTAGACGCCCAACTTCGGAATCAGCATACCTGATTCCGTAGGGATCGATCGTGCACAAACCAAACCGCGACATTACGGATCATTGTCGAGCAACCAGTCAAGTGAAATTTGTCACCACTCACCAACTTCTTGAACTATGAGGGAATATTACAATGTTGATAAGAGACCATTATGGAATCTTTTTCAACAATATGGTGTACTTGAGAAGATTATCAACATAATCAGGAATTTATACGACGGACTACGCTGCAAAGTTGCGTATGGTGTACAGCTGGTAGATGCATTCCGAGTGAGGGCTAAAGTCAAACAAGGCCGCCTACTCTCTCCCTTTCTCTTCCGGTGGCTGACTGGACTATGAAGGTCTCTATATCTCAGAAGAAGCTCGGAACACGGTGGAAAGCTCTGGTGTGTCTAGACGATTTGACCGCTTCAGATGATCTAGCTCTTCTGTCCCATACACACCAGCAAATCCAGGTGATGATAGGCAGTGTAGAAGCATCCTCTATAGCGGTAGGCCTCAATATGCACAAGGGAAAGATCGAGATCCTCAAACACAGCATAGAAAACACCACCCCAATCACACTTGATAGAGAAGTTCTGGAGGGGGTGAAAGCCTTCACGTTCCTGGTTGGCATCATCGATGGACAAGGAGGATCTGATGCAGTCGTGAAGGCAAGGATTGGTAAAGTAAGAATAGCATTTCTACGGTTGGAGGACATGTGAAACTCAAAACCATCGTCAATCAATATCAAAGTCACAATCTTCAATAAGAAAATCATGACAGTTCTATTGTACGGAGCTGAAACTTAAATAACAACTATACAACCATCATCAAAGAGCACAAGTATTTGTAATAAATTGTCTACGTGAGATATTCAATGTCCGTGGGAAATAATAAACCAGCTTTCAATTGAAATGGAATAAGGGAAAGACATGGAAGGTTGGTAGGACACACATTACGGAGCTCATTAAACCATATCATGAAGCAAGCGCTAACTTGGAGTTCTGAAGGAAAAAAAGAATAGTGGAAGACCAAGGATTCCATTGGGCCGAGGATAGGAAGCGGATATAGAAAGGATGAATAGCAATTGGGGATAACTGGAAAGGATTGCCCAGGACAGGGTTGGGTGGGGAATGCTGGTTGGCTGCTTATCTCCTCCACGAAGGGTGATTGGAGTCAGTGAGTTAGATAGTAACTGTTCATTGCACTCTGACAATTAAAGGATAACAATTCGGTCACTGAACATAACCTATGAGTGAACAATTGTCAGTGAGTCACGTGGACTGAAGTGCTTCAATGTTCTCCGTCAAGGCGATGGTTTGGCCATCTAGTTGGAAGATAGCTACTAACCCTTTTGCCACTTACAGTGGTTCCTTCGATAACTTCAAGGGTGACTGGTAGCTCATTGGTTGCATTATCCAATACTTGATAAACTTCTCTTTAAGTTTCCACGTCTGACGCAAGTATATCTTCTGACACTTTTGTCTGGGAACCTATTAATCTCGATAAAGCATCATTTTGGTTGAGAGTTGTAATAGAATGGCACTTGACCTTGAATCGAAGCCCAGAAGTGTGACTGCCCATCGTTGTAGTCAGTTAGTCGTGTAAACAGGAATTCTTTTCCTTGACTCGGATACGGCTAATAATGGCATATGGTTTGTTAATAGAGTGAGTTGTCGTCGAAATATCATTTTGTGGAAATTTTACAACAAAAATAATTCTCAGAGCTTCTTTCCCAATTCGGCTGTAGTTGCAGTCTATCATTTTAAATGACCTGGCTGCATGAATGACCTTTCCAGATCCATCAGGAAAGATATGGTGGTTGACTGCCCCAACACCATGACTTGAGGAGTTTGAAGCAACCAGGCGAGGAAAGATCATGATGAGTAAGAAGGTCGGAAGCTACGAGTTGCTTGATTCTCTTGAGAGCACGTAGTGGATTGTCTTCGACAATTTCTACGGCCTCGTATATCAATCGCCGTCATAAGCGCTAATGAATAAATCCCAACGGTGTGTGAATTCTGAAGGCAGCACGAAGCGACAACTATAGATTATTATTGAACAGCACAAATAAATAGGCTCAAACACACCAAGAAGATACAATCAGAAATGTAACAAAAAAGGCGAGCGTATACAGAGGCCAACTGGAAATAGAATAAAGAATCAAATGAAGAGTCGACTGAATTGAAAAGAATCAAGCATATATATATACATATATATGGGAAAGTTATTTAAGTAACTAAAATTTAGTTTAGAAGGAGGGGTATGTGTGCGGGCTGTCATGTGATCAAGCACAAATATTCATACAAACGTGATAATAAACAACACCAAGACATACAGTACTTGTGAAATCTGTCCAGTCTATTTCGTTCAGCCTCACCAAGAGTTTTTGCTTTTTATGCTCGTTGTTTCTATGATCATTTGAATTAATCTATTACTGAGTAGCGACCAGTGTCCGTTTATCAAGTTACTCTTAGTGCTAATCGAAATCTACCCATAGGAAGTCCTGTCACGTGCTCTCAACCGACCGCGTAAATTATTTGGTTAGCCCTCCCATATACATTTAAGTACATGTATGCGAATATGTCAACTCTACGTGTACGTATCTTATATTTCTACTGCCAGTGATCGATGTCATATTGTTGTTATGAACTATTAGTTGTTGATTTTCTTGAACAATGTTCACATGGTAAATTGACTACCATCAGCAGAATACACCGCTTCGTAAGTCATGTGTCGTTCTTCCCCAATTTTCTGTCGTATCAGCAGATATCTAATGAATCTACTACACACGTTTACACATTGTGCTTTTTAACTCTACTTGTTCAATTATCCATCGTTACCTCGAATTATGTCTCGTAGTTTGGAATTACTGATTACACAATATAGTTGTAGACCCACTTTCGGAACATATTGATCATCCAGTTTATCAACAGTTTGCAAGCAACATTTTTAAGCCCTGTATATTTATCTTTGTATATGGTAGCTCATTTTTTGTGTTTAGTTCTAAATAAGATCAATGTTGATGAAATGTTTACATTCTGGCCCATCATAAGTGAAATAGTCTGGGTAGCTAACAGGACTTTAGTCACTGGTATCATAAGACGTCTTGGACTATGAATTTAGTTCTTCGAAGAAAATTCCAACTGATCAGCGGCCCCAGAAACGTCGAACAGTCACATCCTTTCTGGCTTAGGACAAATGAGCCACTTAACGAAAGGGGAATGTGATAATTAGGAGTATTTGAATTATAGTATAAACTAGAAATCCCAGAAATAACACAATGTTATCAAGAAGTACTAGATGAGCACGAACGAATGTATTGTATTTGGAATTCGAAATCAAACACAAAGAGATAATTGGCTCATATAAACACCACAGGGAGTTAACAGAAGACTCCAAATGCTGGAGCGCCGCAACTCGATAGTGTAAGGTGACTTGAACTAGGTTTTTTTGAAGATGGTGCCAAACTAGTGGTTCGGAAACCGATAATATTACTTGGGAACGTTTGGGAGACAGTTCTGAAATTAAGCTACCATCGTTTCATTTTAAATATGCCCACTTCTTTATTTAAACGGATCTGAGATTCATTGATATCAGGGACCAAATATTGTTGAAGATCAGCCCTTTCTGTTCTATTTACAAACGTTTGAACTACTTGTGACACTGACCTTGCGGCTCGAACTTTAAACTGGTGGCCTAACTAGTTACTGTTTTCAAACAAGGTTTGTGACCTGTAGGTTTGTTTTTTAACGTTTGTTTCCTTTCTCGCTTTCCGTTCCCAATGATAAAGCTAGCGCACATGTGAAACAGTTGTGTATAGACATGAATTTACAGGAAAGTGATATTTATGCGCATGTTTATCTTAATGAGACCTACGTAGGTGTTACTGGTTAATAATTGTCAAAATACAATACTGGTGGCATCTTCAAAGTATTTTATTCTTGAATTCATGTTTTCGAACTCAGCGTTGAGTTCGCTACCGAAATTTGCGTAAGCTATCAACTCAACCAAACCCGAAAATACTAGGTAATGTTCATGGGGATTGATTTAGTCACTAAATGTGACCCGATACCTTGTGTTCAGTCTTCAGTCAGTCTTCAATAATAAGGATAGTAGGTTGGTAAACCTGTATAAATCCTGACAAATTGCCTTCCAGCGAAGGTCCAGCTTCTCCTTGAAAATGTTCACAGATGGGGCTGATACCACTTGTTCGAGTAAAGCGTTCCAGCCATTGACCACTTTGAGCACGCTCTTCCTGGAATTAACTTCTAAGCCCCAACCAACAGCCCATCTAACTGATTCGTCTAAGTCAGCTTGGAGATAAAAACGATCAGCCTCAATTCTTATTGTTATCCAGATTTTGACATCATCCGCAAACAATAATGTCGACGACTTAAGCAATAGCGGTAATTCTTTAATATAGAGGAGAAAAAGTAGAGGGCCTAAAATGGTGTCTTGGTGTACATCACTTTTGACCGGCTTCCATTCGGATAGCGTTCCGTTAACCCTCACTCTGTCTGCGGTCATATAAGAAGTTTCCTATCCACTCATCTGCAGCATCTGTTATTCCAAAGCTCGAGAGCTTCTACATAAGACTTAAGTGTGAAACCTTGTCAAACACTTTGCTGAAATCCATGAATATCACATCGACAGACAGGCCGTTATCTAAGGCTGTTATGCAATCCTCTCTCGCAATGAGTAAGTTGGTGAAGCATGAATTCTTGTTTTGAAACCCGTGTTGCTCGGGAGTTGACAGACTGTACGAATCTATGTGACTCAGTAACTTAACCTGAATTATCTTTTCAAGTAACTTAACGACTATGCTGGTTAGGCTGACAGGCCGGTACTTAGATACGATCCGTCCCTGACCATCCTTAAATATAGGACTGACTATCGGGTTTTATGGTCCTGCTCCTGGGTTGGGAACACCCAATATAGTTTTTTCTTAGACTTGATATGATGAAATACCGCTCGATGCTGTGATCAGCTAAAAATCGCCAATCCCTCATGCTCAGTGACCTGACCGTAGCTGCTACGGTGACATGGTGAACGCAAGTAGACCGTATCATCATCATTCGTCGTTGAAGAGACTGGTGAAAGACCCAGTTAAGGTGGGTGGTTGGACTGATCACACCGTAGTGCGAGGACTCTTTCTGGGTTTAACTGAACACAGTAACGTCGAAAAGAGGACACACACATTCGTGACAACATCTACGTTGGCTAGAACTCTGGTGTTAGGGAAAGTAGACTGGCTGGTCAAGTCCGTCGTTCTGTCGTAAGCACTAGTTAGAATTGTCAGATACGTCTCGAGATCAATTGCATTATCTTAATACCATTCCATGTTCTTCACACTTCAATCTCACTCGTTTCATGTGAACTAAATTTCTCATTTCAGACATTCTGCGATTTATATTGTCATCCCCCTTGCTTTTACCTTACTAGTTTTTTCTTGCTGTGCTGATGTGCAGCGTGGTAGCAAATCAGTACATATCCGTGCCAGGTTTGGGATCGTCTATGATCGCTGTTTTGAGCTCTACCGTCGACTATGCATGCGTGTCGTAATAAAAAAGTCACAAACAAGACAGAGCAGCTTGATGTGTCGCTGATTTATAGAGTAGAATCTTTGTACAGTTGGAGCAACACCAATGAAGTACATGTAAAAATTATTACTCTTACCAACATAACTACAACTGAGCAACTTCAATAATTTTTATGCTCCAAGTCCTAAACATTAATTACTGTCTATTTTTCAATTTGCGTAATAGAATTTCTTTGATATCGCTACATTGTACAATTTAGAGCACTTTACTCCCGAAAACTAAAGGCTTTGTAAAACAATATTTCTACTTTAATTATGGTACATTTTTGCATTAAAGCTCATCTAATTAACTTATAATTTTTCTAAGCTTATTAAGCAGTATCTCCTTAACAAAGTTTTTATTTCCTTACCCTTAGATTTACAGATGAATTATGGCTTCGCGGCATGTTCCTTACACGGATATGTCAGATATGGGACGAGCAGCACAGGAGGTATGCATTATTTCGAGTTGCTTGCTCATCATTATATAGACTGAAATACAACGCGCTGCCAATCAACAGCTAATTGAAGAAGGTAGAGTAATTAAGCACAAGGAGCTTGAAAAAATGAGACGTGAAGTATGTCTTGGATAATCTAGCTTGATAAATTCATTTTAAGGAGGAAAATAAGGATGACAGTAGTAGTGAGCGTCCTGACGTTATCATCAAGGTAAGTCCTTGCTATTGCTTTTACAAATAGTTACAATCGTGCATATTTTAATTTCTTGTATTAGGAGTTTTAGAAATTTCAAATATCAGGTAGAACAATAAAACATAAAATGTGGCTTATGTATCAACCTAATTCGCCTCGCTTCACGACAGGCTAACAAAAGGGAATCGAAAGGCGGAAAAGCGACAAGGTCAATATTATTGTAGATTATGGGAAACTGCGAAGACTAGTAACCAGAGAATGGAAAGTATACAATAATCCTCTTTGATATTTAGATTTACACCACTCACTGCAATCAATTTTAAACTGTAGCACCTAGTATCCACCAATTAGTTACGAATATTTCGTGACCGGTAGACGGTTTTCCAGTTTCTTATACACCTAGGACCACGAGTTAATGACTTCATGAGCTGATGTTATGTATTGTTCTCTTCACCTTTAACCAACGCACTTCCATACTGGTTAGCTTATTATTGGTTTGAAACTTCAAACTTCCGTTTCCCATGTATGCGTTTTTCATGTTTGTGTGCTTGTAGTCACATTTCTTTGAGAAACTAGAAACAAACCATTCAGGAATCAATTTAAGGTGATATTAAGTCGGACTTGTGTTGATTAAAAAGGGGATGAAAGGTTGTCTTTGTTTTCCATCATTGTGTTGTGTGTTGGAACGTTTGTTGATATGAGTTTGTTTAGTCTTGTATATTAATTAGTTATTCTTTTGTTTTCATGGTACAAATGTTCCGACTACTCATTGATCAAAGCGGGCCTTAAAAAACCATATTTACTGTTTATCATGCACGTAGGTTAATAATGGAAGCACTTCACGCCTGAGTAGCCAGCGTTCTTCGGCCGACTTAGCATCATCAATCAGCTCAAGGAATTTGGATGCACGTGAGCTACGAGCCCAATTACTGCAGTTGGAAGAAAAAGTTAAGGGGGCAATGTTATCAAATGTTCAACTAGACAATGACAAACAACTTTTGAAGTACGTGCTTACAATGTTAACCATTCTAATTATTACCGTCTAAGGTGGTAATTTATGACTTGATTGCTTCCAGGACCTTCCAACACTTGATATTTATCTACTCTGTCGAATTGATGTAGATTGGTTGGTGCACAACTTCCCTCGGTTATGTTTTAGTGTTAGAGGGTATCAACGAAATCGTAAATGTGCTCCCCGATTTGTGACTAATGAGATGCCTATATCTGGTTCATTGTAAATATGTTTTAATATGATCTTTAACTCTCTTTAAACAATATAGTTTTGTTTTAGTTGAGTGTATTATCATTACCTATATGTTGAATACTTGTTAATTGATTATTCTGACCAAAGGACGAGTGTACTATTTAAACAATGATTGTTATCTAATATATAGATACTTGTGCTCAATCTACTCGGTTAATCTGGTTTTAATAGTTGAGATCATGAGTCAATTGTAGCTAGACCACCAGGTTTTCCATGGTGGTCTAACTTCAATTGACTCATGATCTCAACTAATAAAATTACTATAATATCCACAAAAACCCCTTCTGATATGAATCTGATTTTGCCTAAAATGCCTCTGTGTATCTTTTTATCACACCATAATAGCTCAACGGTGAACCGGTAACACGTTTATCAACGATAGTCTCGCTAACAGCTTCTTTCTGCTAGGCTTCTTTGATGGGTTTGGGAAAATTTGTTGTTACCCGTTGTCAAAATTGGTAAGCAGAGATGGATAGTGGCTAGCAGTGGAATCCAGGACGCGCGTTTCGTCCTATTTGGGACTCGTCAGCTGGATGTACCTGCATCTCAGAGTTGATGTTCACTCTGGGACTCGAACCCAGTACCCTCGCTTCAAACGCCATCACGTTACCAACTCGGCCACTGAGTCCTGATAGCCACTTGCTTGTGCGATGGGGTGAAGTTTAAATTCATTTGGTATAGTTTGTTTGAATCTTCCCATC
>NC_031498.1:23219141-23277610 GCF_000237925.1 Schistosoma mansoni | reverse complement strand
ACAAAAGAACGTAAAACCAAACAAAGAAAAAAAAGAAAATTAACTACAAGAAAAAATAGCCCACCCGACAAATAAATAAAAAAAAAAAAAAGAGGAATTATAGATAATAGAAAGAAAAAAAAAAAACAAAAAAAATAAAAAAAAAAAAAAAAAAAATAAAAAGGCGAAAAAACATCCATCTCTGCTTATCATGCTTGTGAATTAAGGTATATCGAGGCAATACGCACAGTATGTACATATGCCAATTAGAGACTGACCAGTTGCAGTCCTAACATATCGATGGGAAGATTCAAACAAACTATACTAAATGAATTCATTGTCAAAATTGTTTAAAAGCCCCCCAATTTTTCAAAATTCTGTTTCTCTCACTTGTTATGAAAGCCTAAAGTTGGTTGGCGTCCCAGTTAATTTTCCTCATTGTATTCAAAATTAACTGAAACGAGTCTTTATATATTAACTAACCTAGGTGATATTTCAGAGGTCAACTACTTCTTTTTTCACACTACATTATGTCTTCAGGCTAAATAGGTGTGAATATGATTTATGTGCTCCATTCATTACTCAGTTACTTCATCTTCAAGTACATATTGACAAAATAAGAATGGATAGCTTTAGGTATGTTGTGTTTACTAATTCTGATACAGATGCACCCAAATATGCATCTGGTCAAATATCCAGCTTCCATATATTCCGATCATCTCCTACAGTTCTTAATATCTCCTATATTTTGATGTTTCCTACTCACGTATTAAAATCGCTCATTGCAATCACTATAGATGTTCATCTAACCTTTTGTAAAAGGTTTTGCAGTATTTAATAAGGCCTATCTTCCACTGCTGCAAATGGAAATCTTGTGTCGTGGTCTTCACTTTTGGCGAACAATATGGGACTTCTGTTTTAAATTTGGTTGACAGCTGTTTTCAACCTCTAGTTTCAGCACAGTTCATATGGATGCTTGTTCAAGTAAATTTACCGTCAGCTACTCAAATGTTTGTGAAGTGAATTTTACTGATTCACCATATTGGTTAATTGAAATGTGACCAAACACTTAGAGTAGTAACTACATTACAATTTGATAAGGACTTAATGGGGTAGACGGACATGACATTTCTCACTACTCAGTGATTGATCAGTTGTTAGCATCCCAAATGTACAAGAGGTCAGTCGCCGCTCGACGATAACGTCTCACTATGAAACTGGGTGACGGGGTTTCGAATGCTACAAGATCAGTCATAGTCACATGCAACGTAAAGCAGTGCGTCTGTTCATGTTGCTATACCATATTAGCTCAACGAAACAAAATTATCAAGATAAATTGTAGATCGGTGAAAGAAGTAGCAGGAAATATTAGGTGCATAGAGGAATACAAAAGATGTATGGTGATTTCAGGGTTCAGGAACTTGAGGACAATAGAGGGT
Organism: Schistosoma mansoni; assembly: GCF_000237925.1. Lineage (NCBI taxonomy): Eukaryota > Metazoa > Platyhelminthes > Trematoda > Strigeidida > Schistosomatidae > Schistosoma > Schistosoma mansoni. The sequence continues at coordinate 23,276,192 of NC_031498.1, read as the reverse complement.
TAATGCACCTGTGTCGTTGCGGACAATTCTGAACCACATTCAAAGTTCAACCAATGGTCACGATAGTCGTACGGATCCCAACTAGGTAATCTACACCTACCTACATGACTCAGTTCAAAACTCAATGACTTAATGAACTGATGCTACGTTTTGGTTTAGCCTTCCCTATCATTCTTCCAATCTACTCCTACACTGGACAACATCGTCCGTCAAGGTAGGGGGTGTTTGGGCGTACGTAATACATATCTCAATTACCACAGTTGATAAAGATTCACTATCTCACTAAGCGACTTGTCCTCTTTACCTAGTCACCTAAACCTAACCTCACCATTGTTCACTTATTGGTCCCAACATACACGATGCGAAAACGGGTCTTTATTATAGAAGTAGATCGATATAAAAAACTAATTATGAAAGAATTTTGAAGAATCATTAAATTGCAGTCGGTTATTTATTAGTAAAATATATGAATATGCTAGTATAGAGAACTGGTAGACACGGTTAAATGTAATGCACACATCTAGAATCTGCCCACGTTTTTCCAACTGTCTAGATAAACGATCTGCTTTCTTTTTGCTTTCTACTTTATCAAGGTATGAAGTTGATTTGCTCAAAGATAAATTGGAAGATCTCACAGATGCTTATGCCTCTTTGAACAAAACCTTCTTAGAAAACAAACGGGTTTGTTATCATTGGTATAATTTGACAAAGATTTTTTTATTAATATCGGCGGATTTGTGGAGATAGTTCAAATCACAAACTGGTCTTAGTCAGACCACCATTGAAAACCTGGTAGCACTGGATGGCCACTTCGTCCTAGTGTGGGACTACTCGGCAGTGCGTACCCACAACCTTGCATCTGGGGATCGAACCTAAGATTTTTGGTCTTGCGTGCATACGCTTAATCCTTAGACCACCGAGTCAGGATCCAGTGGTATGAAAGTCTAACTTCAGTCAATTCACGATATTACACAACCCTCATCTATTGCCTAGCTAATGATTAACTTCAAGATGAAACTCCTAGAGTTCTATTAAGAAGTTGTAACTAGTGGGATTCAACTGTGTCGGTTGTGGGACAGTTATCCACCTCATGCAACGAATGAAAGTTGCACAGTACATTTTTCCTAGTCGTTCAATGAAAGCAGTCTAGTCTTTCCAACTGATTGGATTGCTAGAAATCACAACATATAAACATATTATATATGACTTTGAGGTCGCGTGTGTTGATAGCTTTAATCTTATGCTGTTTTATTTGTAGATATTTTCATCCTACCTATCTCAACCTCTTGTCGCTCAAACTCATTCTTGTTTGATACTACATGGTTGTAAGTAGTCAGTCGAAGGCTCTGAATTTAGGTTTAATGTTTGTTAGTTAAGTGTACCTGTAATTTTGAATGTTTTGATTCTCCGCACCGGATTCAAACCTGAATCTTTCAGTTTCATATTCAAAGACGTTAATCCTAAATTACTTAAATCACAACTGACCTGTTATACTTAAATGTTTATATTAGCCGATCACTTAGTGATAACCACCGTCATGTTTGTATAGTCCTAAGAGTGTTGATCAAGTTCTTGTATTTATCTACTCACTTTAATGGATTATCAGTATTCACCTTGGTTCCTGTTATTCATAGTTTTGTATGATTCCACCATTTATCTATCCGATTTTCTCTCTGTCGTTCACGCCCACACATATTCCTAATTTTTAGGAATTAGCTTATCAAAAAATGCAAATTGTTGAATTAACACATCGTTTGGATTATGCACGTCATCAAGTAGAAGCACGTGATCAACTAATTGTTGAACATGGTTTAGTATTAATTGGTGGCACAAATGCAGATGACAATTCTACTCTGTCTAACATGGAAGAGTTAACAACAACCAATACACTTATATCATCTACGAATAAGGGAAAATCCACGAGTAATAATAGTAATTTAGTAATGATGAATGGTTTATCCAATGATAATAATAATCATTCAAAATCAAATTCATTGATACATCAAAATGGTGATAAATCATCAAATCATTTACCCGAAATGGTTCTTATTACAAAATCGACAGCTGAACTTCTAAATACTTTATCTGAAACAACATTAGGTAAGTTGAGTGTATGCTCGCATATATACGTTTATTTTAATATAGCATATTTATTTTGTAAAATGACCTACCAGTCAGTTATAATCAATGAAGAGACTGGGACAGATGTGGGTTAGTTCACGTTCTACTTTGCATATGACTAACTGATAACTGCGTTAGCCCAAGTTGTCAGGCTGTATCGGCACAAAATGAGGTTGATAAGTTGAATAGTCGAGGAGTCAAAATAATGTAATAAAATTAATTACGAGAAGGATGAAATTTTAGAGAATATGGTTTGAGGGGACAAAATAAAAAGGTGTGTATGAAGAGACACTGGATCTCAACATCTAGGACGAGTTAAAAAAGAATGCATCTGGGTCGTTGTGACGGTTTATGAGTGATGTCATACATTGTTCCCAACCCGTTTTCACTGTTGTCGGTGTTTAGAATTGCTTTGTATCAAATGCTTTGTAGCTGTCCCACGTTTAAAAAGTCTAGTAGTGTTTAACAAAATCGTAATTGGCTTCAAGTTGGTTTCTTTATTATAATTACCATAATTATAGATTGAACTGATTATCTCCAAGTCAAACGTGCTAATCTGAATAAATTCGATCTTCATTTTTACCCTAAATATGCTATATTTCCTGCAAAATCCTGTACTTTCTTTGTGGTACTTACACAGCAGACAGCGTACATCTGTAGGGGCTGGCACTATGTCAAGCCTTCTGGACAGACCATTGTATCCATACAAAAAACTTATAATGGGCCTGTGATTTACTGATTTAATAATTGGTGTTAGCTTTTGTCCCGTACCACGTCTGAGATACGAATCGATGAGGATTTCTAAGCTAATACGAAACAACTGTTCAATGTTCACTAGTTTTTAATGAATTTTCAGCTGATATTAGCTTGCCATGAAAACCTTTTTTTAACTGTTTGTGTATTTGATTTTCGTGCCATACTTTTGTGGGAGAGTGCTGATAATATTATCCCGACTGCTGGAACCACATAAGATAGGGTATAGAGTTTAAACCCATGACTTATTGGTTGAAGGTGTAAGTGATTTAACCGCTAAAAGGACACTTTTTTTACATGATATATATCATGATTTCTTAATACACAATTTTTATTTCAAATTTGAACAGTGATTTAAGCTGTAGTCATAAACTATTTAGGTGTTTATCTTTATATATATATATATATGCGTCAATTTTGTCCTTTGTACGTCTGTATTCATGTGTATGTTTAGTTTGTCCATCATAGATGAAAAAACGTTTGTATGAATTATCCAGTTCTATTTTTTTAATGCTTGATTGGGAACTATTTATCTATATGCGCATAGATTTCTCGCATATTTTTTTTGTGTGAATCAAGTTTACCAACAATATGCTTAGTGGTGATTGGATAGAATATTATTATCATCGTTGTTCTACAGATTGTTCAGAAGATTCTAGATATCTTGCCTTATATCTTGTTTTTTTTTATTGTAAAAGATGGTTTACTTGTTCAAGTACTTGTCCTGTGTTATCCATCATTACCAATTATAAGTCGATGATCTTTTGACAGATTTTTTTCTTTTAATTGTTATTATTATTGTTGTCTATGTTTTGATTTCTGTCATTAAATATTGAATAAACATGTCTTTATGCATATATTGTGTGTCTACATAAAATGAACAACATGAATGATCACGACTATAGTCAATGGAATGCCATGGAATTTTCTCCTTGTTATGTTAGTTTTGTTATATCGAATTAACTAGCCAACTAACAAATATTGTGTATATTTGAATGGGTACACATGCACAGGCTTGTGCGTATTCATATTCATATATGTGCAGAGTGTGTAGGCTATCTTTTTTGTTGGACATTGAAGACAAAAATACTGTTTGATTGAACACAATTGATATCATAATCGATAAATCAAGATACATATAATTTGTTCTAAGTTACTAAATATAACTTACTATTTGTACATGTATGTAAAGAATGAAAATGTCGATGCAATTTTTTTCGTAGTCAATTTGTCTATACCTGTCATTAACTTAGCTACATGCAAGTAGGCAAGTAGGGATAAAAATTTAGCGCTCACTGTTAGACTCAAAGGTTTCAGGCTCGATCCTTGTGCGGGTTTGTGAATATAGACTGCTTAGAGGAATCTTAGAATAGAACGAAATAACGATCCAACTCTTTCTCATCTTCAATAGTTGTCTAACTTATATCATTCCTTGATGTGAACTTTAAGAATGGTATATCTTGTCAGGAAAATGATAAATTTTCTACATTAGCTGATTATTTCTAATATGCAATTTCTTGTGTGTAAAATACATTTTAAAATAATGAATGCTTTAACTGGTGGACTAATTATTTCAGTCGTAGTTTTGTGTTCAATTACTTAGTGTTTCCTATTGTTGTTGTAGCTTAAAATACAGTCAATATACAGTCTTTCTCAAGGTCTCTATCAGAAAAATCTGTACATTAGTCAAAAAAATCAAAGTTTATTTCTTTGTTTTCAATTACAGAATTTACAGACCCGATGAAAGGTCACACATAGAAACATTGGATATTACATAATGATAATAATTTAATTTTGAGATACAGTCTTAAACATTTATTCGATAAATGGTAATAGCAACTTAATGGAGATAGTTTTGCATCATTTAGTGATTTCATCTAGACAGGCAGTAAAAAAAATTATAAAACATCGGACAGTTGTATCGTCCATATGAAACTCTCGTAGACACACATACAATCCAATCAGTGATCAGACTAATGACCTTTAACTCTTACAGTGAGTGATTTGTCGTGCAGACCACTGAGTTAGTATCCAATTTTTCATATTTCCTCTTATCCTAATGATTGTAATCTTGTATTCACTAGTGATTAATATCTCAAAGAATTCTCAATGTTCTAATAATCAGAACCCATGAATGATGAAGTTCACATATGTCGACATTAAGACTAGGTATCATTGATGTTGTTGTACGTAATCACTAAGTATTGCGAAACGACTGAAGTGGGAAGTGAGCTATTGGATGCTAATTCAGTCACTCATCTACAGATAACACACTTTCCACCGTGTCTGAAGGTCCTAGTTACAATACTTGAATAGGTTATGGGTGTACACTTCTGAGGAGTCTCATACTCTCTAGTCCTAAATTGTTGTCTAGCACGTTAGTCTGGTATGTAAAGTACAAATTAGGAAATCTCTATAAACCTTTCATAATACTAATAAGCATAATGCTATTATTATTAGTAACCTAAGTAACACATCATAAGGTACTCAAGTTACAACACTATTAACCATTCGGGTTTTAATTTCCTCTTCATTATTATGATTGTCATTAATGATATGAAAGTTGTAATGCTTGCCTGGATTTCCGAAACGAAGCAAGTGATTTTCTTTAGATCATCAATCCTCTGGCCTTTGAATCTGTCTGTCTTATCCACAACTATATTTAAAACTTTAGAAAGTGCTATCTCTTTGTACCCGGCGACCACACTAGGTTCATACCAACATCTAGAACCTGGAGTATGTGTGCACCATTTCTTTTTCTTTCGAATCTGTTTCCAAACTCCATAACTCCACGAAAACAGTTAATCATAATATGTCTTAATTGGTTTATTCGCTTCATTCCATTTGAAATTTACTTATTACAGCAGTGCTTATGAGTACAACGGTAAACAACATAAGTGTGAATGTCAAAATAGGGTTTTAACTTTTTTTTAAAAGGTACTTTCTGTTTACTCCTTTAGATACCTACATTCCTCATACATAAGTCAGCGTTAACAATGTGTTGATTTTACATTTCTCATAGTTTTTTATACTTTGTTAGGATATGTGCAGTAATCGTTATCAATGTTTACAGATGGCGTTAGATGAAATGATTCAAAATCAATGGCATTAGTTTAGTTGTATTCACTGTATATCTTCTCTCATAGCTTGAATATCTATATTATTTTATGCTTTGCATTCTACAAAGTTATTCCTTCTTTGTGAATTATATTTTCTCAATGTTTATTCTCTTTCACAATCAACAGACATCACCATCATGTTAACTTTCCATCTTGCTGTGAAGTAACTCATTTACCAACTACAAATTCGTTTATTCGGGTTTAAACCATACATTGTATGTATATGGGTGTGTGGGGGGTTAGTGATAATACTCAGATGCCCAGACCGAAATAGGCGGAGCATGTTTCGAATGTGCCATCTAGTAGCTGAGAATCAAACGCTTTAACCTTAACCAAACCTCAGCCTCATTAAGTCTTGAGGTGTAATGAACGAAAACACAGGTGGGGACAACCAATTGTCTTCCAATACAAAATTCTTCCGATCCACAATTCCTCTCTAATTCCGTTTATGTTTTCTTCAAGTCGACCTTCATAACCCCCTACTGCCAGGGTTTCCACTTTCCATTGGTGTTCAGTCTTGAGTGCTGTTACATGAATGGTGTTACATACTACTATATCTGTCGACATAAGCAGCATACACCACAGTTGTATTCATGTGGTTTAACAACGTGAGCCCATGTATATGTTTGTTAAGCCCTACATTGTATATAATGGACTGACTTAAATATTTATTGTTAGCTTATTGAACAGAGAATATGGTTAAGCATAGTTATTTAATGCCTAACATTTCAACAAAAATTTATTGCTCATTATCATAAAAATTAAAAACTTACCACTTAACTTTTGTGGTTATTCTTGTTCGATTTAAATGGTGTTCATATTCGGTTTTTTCTTGTTTGCAATAAAACACATGAGTGTTTGTCTTCGTCAGTTGGTATCATTTACGGATAGCATTGAAAGTCAGGGATTATTTTGATAACTGTTTCGTCATGGTATAGGGCTCCTCAACAATTCACATCTATGAATCTGCCAAAAGTTTGTTTAACCACAGGGTATTCAAATCTCACGGCTAGCGCCCAACTTTTAAACCACTCAGAATGAATATGGGAATCCGGGATTTCCAACTTCAAGTTTTCGATAGTCATAATCACCAAAAACTTGGCACATATATGTATCGGTTCAATTTGCTACACTATATTATCGCAATGAGATGAAATTACCAATTCAGAATATCAAAATAGTAGGAGTAATGATGATAAAAAGACGACTCATAGAAAATATGATTCTTAAAGGAAAAAGAACAGGTAATTAATGATGATATTCAACTTCACTCTACTGTTAACTTATTCGTTGTGAAGCTGGAATAGTACGGTTAGTCAGCCATGATCAAAGTAGATCCCGGTACATATATGGGTGTTGATCAAAGTTTTCATTCTTCATTAGCACGACGAGATAAAATTGATAACACGAGCAGTGAGGGAGTTGGAATAATAATATTAGTGGTAACAATAATAAAGGTTAAACATTGAGAATACGAATCAAAAAGATATTTGGAAAGGTATGTATGAAGAAATATTGGAGCTCAAGATCTAGAGTAGCTTAAAGAATAGATACAAATGATTCGTTGTAATTAATTCTGTGCCATGTCACCGAACGTTTCCAATCACTGATTGCGGTTAGCACACTGACCTCGACCGGTGGTAGCGTGGATCTACCAACATCGCTCAATTCAATAGGCAATGACTTTGTGGACTAATACCACGTCTTGATTTAGTTACCCCTACATCTCCAACCTATTTCTACACCAGTTAACATCACTCATTGAAGTAAGAGGTGGTAAGACAAGATGATCTTCCAGTGCTGTCGATTACTCCGCAGGCCATTAATGGTCACTGTTAACATGAAACATGTGTTCAGTGCTCCTTTGTTTTCATTAATCCCTATGCTAATATCAATCCATAAATTAAACTAATCCCTACAAAACGCCTCGATCGAGAAATAACAATGTTTTTCGTATAAGTCTAACGCTAGATATTACTAACTTTTTCTTCTTTTTTATCATCTTTTTTGCAGATAAGCAAATCCAACAGTTGTTTAGTATGCGATCCGAATTAGATGCACGAGTTGAAGAATTAGAATCTCAGTTAAGAGAAGAACGTAAGCGCTTCGAGGCTCCAGCTACACGTTATGATTCAAAGAATCGTACAAATATAGCAATTACAGAAGATATTAAACATGAACTACAACGTAAGCTGATTAAATTTATTAGATTTCCTGTTGAATCTGTTAAATATTGTTCTCTATTTTCTTATCCATGTGTAAGAGTATTAATTGCAATACAATTTATTGAGTTAATGGTTTTTCAAGGTTTTTAGCTTTTATCGTAGCCTATCAATCGGCTGATGCAATTAGAGAGAAAGAACACTAGTAATAAGTGTTTAGAGTTGAACGGTCGAAGAACCTTTCAATATTGTAACCAGAGTAGTAGTTAGTTTTTGTCGGTGGGTAGGCATTATATAACGTGGGTAAGAACCGATGTTAATTGATTTTGAATATTTTCTGTCTATTTACTATAACTTGTTTGCTAAATACAGGTTTTTATAGTTGGGTTTAGGAATCTTATTTATTATATGAAGTGTAGTGATCTAACTTGGTTGCCTTAATCAAAGTGTTTAGGAGAATTACTAATTGGTTGAAACACTTGGCTTTAAGATATTTAGTTTCAGATTGAAGTACCATTCTATCTCCTGGGAGTTGGATATCTGGATGATATCGCTGTTTTTTTCCCATTCCGTCTTCGCACACCTTTTCCTCCATTACCATTATTGCCACTACAATTATTTGGTATCCTTTGGTATTTGTCTTGTTGACTTCACTTTGTTCTACCAAATTCTAATCTTCTGAATTCTTCATGTCTCTATCTTTTTTCTCTTTCCAAATTTATTTCATTGGATTATATTCCTTCAATAACGTCTTCAAACTCCAATCTTTCACAAAATGCTTATACTCTTACTACTTCTACCACTATGGGATTTGAATCGACAACTGGATCTCTGTGCTAATATGGTATGGCAACTCGAACTGATGTACGTACGTACGAAGTTCTACGTCGTGACTGACTAACTGACTTCACTTTGTGCTAGTATAATAAAGCACTTTGGACCAACTTACACATGTGCCAGATTTTACGTTGATGATGGCTGACTAACTGTTTATCTCGATGATGATGGTGATTGATATATCTGATGAGGTCTCTTGGAAACATCCATAAATTTCTTTTCCGATTCCTAGTAAATATATTGACTAGTTTCTTTCTTGATCTAAGTTAATTTCCAACTATCTATTTAACTTACATTCTGCATTATTAAATTATAGAAACACTTCAATTCAATTCTACTGAATCATGTGTTTTTATTGATAATTTATCGTAAATATCATTTGGTGTAAAACAGTTTTTTTGTTCTTACAAATTTTATTAATCTATTATAACGAAATCAGATATATATATAAACATTAGTTTGGATCTTAATTCTAATAAATAATTTTAATGTCATATTTTCTAGAAAGTCTTAGATTGATTTAAGCCGATCGATGGAATTTTTGATCAGGTTTTTCAATAGGATTTATTTATTTATTTATTTAAACACATAAATATTGGCATAAAGGAGCACCAGATATATATGCGCCACACAAATCTCATTTGATTTGTATAAGGGCTGTGATACTGCTCAGGTGCGCAAACCGAAACAGGTGGTTTTCTTAGGGGACCACACCCGGAGCCTTTGACCTGAAGGTCTGATCCACAAGACAGTGGAGCATTGTGAAGAGATGCACTCCCATGGTAGCCGGTGACCAACGATTGGTTCATACGCCATTTGTTCCTTCAGGATACTGGAGCCCAATTGCACCATGGTTTGGAATCAGGGTTTTCCAACTCATCTAGGTGAACTTTCCGTGTCCACCAACCTGGTTAAAGCGCCGTACATTCGCTTTTCATCCTCTCAATTACGTAAACAACAGTAATGCCACGGGAAGGCAGTGAGTAGAACTTCCCTGGCAGTAGTTGCATGCACGTGGCCACGTGAGAGCATTTGGAGAGAGAGGGCGGGTCCTCCCCACTCTCGGCCGCACCAGGGCATTTGGGAGTCCTTTCAATAGGATACTCAATTATATTGTAATGTACTTATGGTTATTATGTTACATCTTTAAAATTTGTCTGAACCACTTCTTGTCAATGCGTAAATCGTATATTGTTTCCTATAATATAAAGGTGCGTAACACAGACTATAATATAAACGACTTTTTTATATGAAAGTTTTATTACTCTATATCAGAGACATTGTTTTATGCACTGAATAAGTATACATATATTGATGAATAGTATACTTTCATTGAATACCAATTTACCGAGTACAGGTTCATATACTTGACTTTGAGTCATATTCTAACTACGAGGGCTAGTAGTGCTGATCAGTTACTCAAACTGAAGTAGTTGGTCAGGGTTCGAACCCGCGACTTGATGGTTAATAGTCGAACGCCTAAACCACTGGGTCATCGCTACACTATATGTACATATGTGAAAGTTAGGTGGTTGGAGATAATCGGTCAGAAGTCATAAATTTAAGTTTTGTTCTAATTGGTGCTTATCAAAAAACTTTGTAATGTTAAAGGAAAAATTGTTACTCTGTGTACGGTTCGAAAATGAGTCACTCAGTGATACAGTGTTATAAACTGTAGGATACTTGTTATAGCTCTAGGGTTTCTTGTTATAACACTTTTTACACGTATGCGGGACGTTATTTACCTTAGACGAATATCTACACTAGATTTCCCACCCAGTGTCTATTGTACAGGACATCAACACAACTCAGATCAAGAACACGTGATTAGCCTGACTATAACGTCAATATATTTCCACACCAAAACCCGACACAATCCAACAACAAGGAACAGTCAACCAATAACAGTCAATACATAATAAGGATAGGGGAATATATATAACACGTATAACACCTGTCATCCTATCTAATATCTGACTCAGCAAAACAACCAATCATTGTTATTCTCGCCCACATATCATACAGTCAGGTTCATTATCATTGTAGTATACACGTGCTAACCATCTCAATCGATCACAATTCACTACCTCGTCAGTTGATTCATCATACTTACATAGTACCCTACGTGTTAACCTCGGAATTGTTGACTTGATGGTTCATGAATGTACAAGAAGTGCTTGTATGATGGAATTCTAGTAAGCTACAAACGTTCTTTACTTTCAGAGGTGACATTTCACAACCATAAAGTAGAAGAGGACAAACTGGTGCTCAATATAATCGTCGTTTAGTTAGCAGATGGATATCTCATCTACTGCAGGATTGACGCAAGTTGGCAAAGCCAATCAACCGACCAGAGATGGTGGGACTTCTAAAATATGTGACATTGTCAACGCAATCAACTCTTCATGCCTATTACTAGTTCGGAGGTTGATAAGGACCAGTCCTGAAGCAATATTTTGTATTTGGATGGAGAGGAACCCATCTCAAACATTCTAGCATTGTTGCTACTTCAGACATTGCATTTTTTCAGCGTCTTCATCAAATAGGAATATGTAATGTGTGTATTCTAAGTTAACAACTATGGAACAGCAGTTCCCTCAAAATTGTATTTCCAAGTTCTGACTAGCATGATACCTAGGTTCGATCCTTCATCCGAATTGCTTCCAAATATTTAACATACTCAATCTTGAATTACCTAACATGGTGACTAGTACTTACTAATCTCTACCAAACTTAACAATAGTAAACTATTTTTTGAACTGAATATTTACTCGATTTCATCCCTTTTCATCCTATGTCTTAACATAAATTAATGAAAACGGTTATCCATTTCTAGACACTAAGTGGATGAACAAGAATAATTTCTCCAAAGGGAAAAAACATCTACCAGGAGATTTCTAATCATATGAAAATAATGGTATCAGCAGTAGTAAGAAATTAATAACAAGTTAATAAAGATAAGTGATAGACAAAAAATTGGTTTAATCTAATTCGGTTCCACTGCTACGGATTTTAAATCATGTCAAGTGAATTTTTTTCTAGTAATCAGATCCAATAGTCTTATCCATGTTAAGTAGTAAGTGTTCAACAAATTTACCTTAATAGATCAGACTGATGATTATTTTCTCCAAAAGTCGAATACATTTTTCCATACAATCTGATTTGTTTATCGGTCTACGAAAGCACACCAATCATATGCTGTAGGTTATTTATTTATTTATTTAAACACATAAATATTGGTACAAGGAAGTACCAGATACACATGCGCCGCACAAATCTCATTTGATTTGTGTGAGGGCTGTGATACTGCTCAGGTGCCCAAACCGAAACGGGTGGTTTTCTTAGAGGGCCACACCCGGAGCCTTCAACCTAAAGGTTTGATCCACAAGGCAGTGGAGCATCGTAAGGAGATGCAGTCCCATGGTAGCCGGTGATCAACGATTGATTCGTAGGCCATTTGTTCCTTCAGGATACTGGAGCCCATGTGCACCATTGGTTTAGAATGAGGGTTTTCCAACTCCCCTAGGTGGACTCTCCGTGTCCACTAATCCGGTTAAAGCTCCGGACATTCACTTTTCGTCCTCTCAATTTCGTAAACAACACCGGCGGCACGAGAAGGCAGTGAGTAGGTTAATGAATTATATCCAAATATTAATAAGTGGAGTGTATTAGAATAAAACTCTTGATCTGTTGATTGAAAGTAAAGTGTTGTCTAAATCAATACATTAATACACCAAATTCATTATACAGATGAACAATAAGTTCATGTATGCTTAGTGAACAATGTATAACACAACTTCTAGTTATTAATATTGTCATTTGAAACTTTACTGAAGTAGTTTCTCCAGAAATGTAAACATATTGAACCGTATTTCCTCCTTTTTTGCTTCTTTCTCTATTGTTTTATCCATTTGTTTATCTAATTTCGTTTGATATTGTTTTTTTTTATTGTTTTAAAAATATATGACTGATGATGGTATCTCACTGTGACGAAACTACGACTGTTATGGTTTTTATTATATCACAATAGTTATGTGTAGTCAAATAATGATGGAAATTCATTGTATCCCTGTGTTTGTGTGTATGTTTGTACACAAATAATTGATTTTCTATTTTGGGTAGTAGTACTGTCTTATATGCCCCAGTATATATGCATGTACATTGATAAAATATGCGTATATATATATATATATATATATATATATATATATTTGTTGGTAATTAGTGCACTTTGTTTATCTAAGGAGAAAAACCCCATTGTTTGTGTTTGTGTATCACCATCATCGCTGCTATCAATGCTTTCTAAAGTTTTACATACAAAAAAGAAAATGTTCTCGCTTTAATTCATTTTTCACTTATTTACTATTGACCTAAAATAGGTAGATGAGTGAATGGATAAATGAATAGATTATTTACTTACGCTTGTCACCCTTCGTGGAGGAGTATAAGTCGCTCACTAGCATTCTCTATCAAGCTCTGTCCTGGGTAATCCTTTCAAGTTGTATCGAGTTGCTATTCATCCTTTTCATGTCTGCTTCCAATTTCAGACGAAGTGTGTTCCATGGTCTTCCTCCTTTCTTTTTCCCTTCAGGATTCCAAGTTAGCGTTTGCTTCGTGGTACGGTTTGATGATTTCCCAAATGTATGTCCTATCCATCTCCAACATCTTTTCTTCTTCATTTGGAAGCTGGTTTGTTCCCTACTAAAGTAGGTTGTTGTTGATGATATCCAGACAATGGACATTAAGTGTCTTGTGTAGACAATTATTTATAAATACTTATACTTTTTTGATGATGGTTGTAGTAGTTCTTGGAGTTTCAGCTCTGTACTGTAGAACTGTTTTAACGTCCGTATTGATGATTGTGGTTTTGATATTGGTTGACAGTTGTTTTGAGTTCCATATGTTCTTCAGTCGTAGGAATGCTGTCCTTTGTCAATCCTCGCCTTCACATCAGCATCAGATCTTCCTTGTTCATCGATGATGCTTCCCAGGTACGTAAAACTCTCCACCTCTTTTAGAGTTTCTCTATCAACTGTGACTGGGTTGGTGTTCTCTATGTTGTATTTGAGGATCTTGGTCTTTCCTTTTTGTATGTTGAGGCCCACTGATAAATGGATAGATAGTTAGGTGTAAAATACAAATTCATTAATTTTAATTAAAAGAGTACTTTCTTCTGTTTTAATCTCGGTCATTATTATTATTATTATTATTATTATCATTATTTTTATTTTTATTATTAACATCTTTCCAATATGAGTTTTTAAATAGCCTTCTATTGAATACTTAGTACTTTAAAAGAAATATCTATAAAATTACAATGAAATAACTTTATGAATCATAATTCCCTCGTGACTAAATATAGAATAATTGTGGTCACTAGGACTTACAATATCAATTCTTTTGTGTAATTCAGTTGAGAAAGTGAATCATATTTATATATCAATAAGTAGATACATTAATTAATATCTATGTGCATCTATGGTTGCATGTGTATGCTTGTGTTCGTGTTGTAAGTATTGATGTGTATATTTGCACTTTCTTTTAATTGAATGACTCTTAAAGTGTTTTTATTTAAAATTAAAGTTGCTATGTTGCGTGCGCGTGTGTGTGGGTGTGTACATTTGTGCTTACTTGTCCTTTCTCTCTCTCTCTCTCTCCTGTATCCACTGCAAATCAATATTTTCTATATGTATATCAGAGTAATGATTTATATTCATCTATATCAGTTTTAATATTTTCTAGTTCTCATTATCAAAGTAGATTTAGTTAAATTAAATAAGAGTAACTATTCAGTCTGAAAAAAAGAAACTAGAGAATGCCTTAATGACGAATTTGTCATCTCGCGAGTGCGGGATCGTGGATGAGCACTACTGAGGAGTCCTATAATAGGACGAAATGGCCGTCCAGTGCTTCCAGGTTTCCCATGGTGGTCTAGCTTCAATTGACTCATGATTTCAACTATGAAAATACTAAATTCTCCACAAAACCCCCTCTAATTTATAACATAATCATTATTAATTTTCAGTGTTTTATAACTGATTTGTCTAATAAGCTTATAGTTCTTTTCCAATTCTCACATGTTTTTCTAATCTTTACTAATACTGTAATAACCCAGAACTCAGATGGGGAAAAACAGTATTGCATTATTTAATGCAAAATTAAACAGTACTTTCGTAAAATATGAAAATCATGTATTAAATACATCACTTACACATCTTCTTTGTGTTGTCATTTACCTACTCTATTATTCCTTTAATTCTGTTGTTATTTCGATTGCTGTCCTATTTTCTTTTTGTTCCCTTCAATTAAATCTTCTGCCAGACATTTCACTTCTGATTGCTGCTACATATTACTCATATCTGTCAGCATAACTAGCATACACCACAAGACGATTGAGATAGTTGACTTAATAATCCAAGTAAAGCAGTGACCAGTGAAGTTCAACCAGGTCTGTTGTGAGATAGTAACTCACTGAAGATAGTGGTGGATGTGTCGCTCAATGTCATGGATTAGTTGAAGTTATACATTAACTCTGTTGGATGCCGGCTCAATGGTCTAGGGGTTAGGCATTCGCACGCGAGACCAATAGGCCCCGGGTTCGAATCTCGCGAGTTGGGATCGCGGATGTGCACTGCTGAGGAGTCCCACAATAGGACGAAACGATCGTCTAGTGCTTCCAGGTTTTTCATGGTGTTCTAGCTTCAATTGACTCACGATCTCAACTATTAAAATTAAAAAAACTCAGTCTCGTTAAAGTATAAGTATTGTATTTTTATTTGTTTATTAATACAATATTATAAGTAAATTATGTCTACGTGTATTGATGAAAATCCCATCAATTTGATTACGAATTGACTATCAGTTGTGGAGCGAAAGAAAACATTCATACATACATTTTTTAATAGCTTAAAATTTTTTAAAATTCTGTATTTATGACCCAATGATGCACACTAATGAACGTGTAGGACCTATTACTACACAGCCGTATTGTTCTTCTTCTTACGCCTGTTACTCCCAATGGAGCATAGGCCGCCGCGCAGCATTTTTCTGGTTAGCGTTTTTTTGGCGAGTTGGTTTTCTACGGGATGGGGTCGCTAACCCCATGCCCAACCCTCCTCCTTTACCCGGGCATGGGACCGGCAGTAGCCCCTAAAGGAGCTACAGGCGGAGTTACACAGCTGTATACTCAGTATATTTAGATCGTTGGGTAAAATTCTGTGTGTTATAAATTCAAACACTCACACAATATCCTCTTAATTGAGTCACCTCATTACAAAGAGTCCTCTAATAGCATATTCATTTACATCCGATAACGCAATAACAGTGGTCGTGAAGTTCTAATGTCTATTGACCCACCTAGTTTTTATTTTCAGTAGCCAATCAGAAGACAAATATTGCAATTAAAACCACCTATTATAATAACATCTTTTATTGTTGTTCTGACTCTAAAGCTCACTGAATTATACATGCTAATTAAATGACCACAACTCCGCATCACAAATAAAAAATTACGATGTTCACATTACCAAGTCATGTGTACTAAAGAAACTTAGCAATAAATCTATGGTTAATTAACATTAATTTAGGAATGGTAAAACATGTAATAATGTTTAATGAATGAAATGAAAACTGAAGAATAACAACAATATAAAAGAAAGACTTTAATCCAAGTATTTAGCTATCACACAATAAAAATATGTATAAGTAGTTCTCAGTAGAATAGTTATAGATGTTCCATCGCTTAATATATACTATCAGCTCTATATCTTCAACTTTAATAAGAAGTCTGTGCACCAATGGAGTTAATCATGTGGGAAACAAAACTCTCACTAAACAATGAAATTGAATAAATATTTATGTTGTATACATCAATAAATTGTAAATAATGTAGAACCTTGGACACATATATGTCAGTTGAATTTACTACTTCATATCAAAACACTGCATGATCAAATTATTAAATATAAATACCAGAGTAGTAATAGTATAAATCTTTGGGTAAGCTTCAGGTGCTCTAAAGGAACTAAAGAAATTCCGTCCAGTCACATCCCGATAGAATTTTCTAGAGTATCGACGTGGCATTCTATGATCGGATATTTGTATAAATTCTCTGCTTGCAGTTTGGTTGGATCATAATGATGTTACATAGTTTGTGCCAAAAGCTATAAATACACCTGTTTTTCTATACATTTTGACATTGACTTCAGTAAACGCTTTCTCTGTTTTCTTCTGCCAAATTAATGTTCCATAAGGAAAACACGCCAAGTGCAAATACATCGTTTAAAATACAGTTAAGATTGCACATTAATCACTTCAATATTAAAATTTTTTTACCTACATTTAATCTGATTATAAATCGTATAATTTTAACTGATCTATGGGCGTATTCATGCTAATTATAACAATTTTAATTTTATATTTTCCCATCAATAATCCTAAATTACAGAAACTGTAATTTTAAATGGTATATTTCTCCTTAAACTTGTCGTTACCCCCTTTGAAATATGAATTTGAATCTATAATTGTGGAACCTACTAAGAATCCATTGAAAAAAAGTACCCTTCATTTATACCTTTTAGTAGGTTTGAATTCACTCAGTACTGTTTGTTTGAATCTTCCCATCGATGTGTTAGGACTGCAACTGGTCAGTCTCTTATTGGCATATGTGAATACTGTGCATATTGCCTTAATTCACAAGCATTATAAGCAAAGATGGATAGTGGTCCCAGAGTGAACATCAACTCTGAGATGCAGGTACATCCAGCTGATGAGTCCCGGATAGGACGAAACACGCGTCAAACTGGATTCCACTGCTAGCCACTATCCATCTTTGCTTTTAGTAGGTTTGTTTAAATTTTATCCAATATGATGGTTATTTTATTATCTTCTCTTTAATTGTTTTTCTTTTTTTTATTTTGTTTTGAAAAAAAATTTGTTTTTCAAATAGAAAGTCGTAATCAAGCTCAAGAATATAAACTGAAATTTCATGAATCATGTCAAAAGATATCAGCTCTTGAAAGCGATGTGAGTTTAATTATTCGTCGACTTTTTATTGCGTCCATCTCTAAATTTTTAATTAAATAGAATAATTTATCTATGGTGACTGATAATAGATTCACAACTGTTTCGGTTTTTATTTTGTAATTTTAAATCTTGAATGTCTCAAACTGTAAACTATATCTATCATACTCTGGGTCTTTAACAGAAGATTGTTTAAGTTTAGATTCATGCCTGATGTATTTCGGTCTCAAATGCCAATTAGTATCATTGATTGTCATACTCTTAAAAGTTTTATTTGAGACTGTATTTCCAACTGTTGGATCATAAGTGCTTGGAGCTCTAAGAATTCTGCGTTTTCGTCTCTGGAAGCCGTATAAAAGCTAAAAACATTTCATCCAATCTACATCGAGTAGAAAAGTCCCATAAACTAAGGATTATGTGTAACAAACTGATGTGATAATTACTTTGTTATTAAATTTATCGTATCTCTGGAAGTCCCTAGAAAGTCAAGGCCACCCTTAAACCTATGGGGTGTTCTTGTTTTCTGTACATAAGCGAACTTTGAAACAAAACAAATATATATATATACATATATATATATATATATATATATATATATATACAGGGGTGTGTAACTCTGACGCCAAAAATCTATATGATATTTTCTATTGGGCTTCGTGTTCTCATTGGAACCATGGTCCAATCAATATTAGACCACCACTGAAAACTTGACGACGGTTTTGTCTTAGCATGGGATTGTTCAGTAGTGCGCAATCACGACCTCACGCGAGAATAAAACCGACAACCTTCGGTCTCGCGCACGAACGCCTAACTTCTAGACCACTGGGCTGACATCCAACTGTGTTAATGTGTCACTTCAATCAGTATATACATATCTGTTGGTGTACATTTGTGTTGATGTCTTTTTCCCATTGATACTTAAACTCCTAGCATCTATGACTTTGGTATGTAAAGTGTTATCGTGTTTTATTGTGGGTTTTGTTATTATTTCCTTGTTTAACACTTATTACTACTCCTCATTATTACTCAACCTCTTAGGTAGAGAGTGTCTAGTCTCTGTTAAGTGCATCGACACACAATGCTGACTAGTGTTGGTGATGCTTGGAAGAAAGTTAGGGGCGGCCAAACCAAAACGTGGCATCAATGCTTGAGGTCACTAACTTCTAGTGTGAGCCATGTTGGTAGATGCAGACTACTTGATTCAGGTCCGTGTGACTATCGTAACCAATGGTTGGAGACTGTGTGACATGGCTGAGAATCGATCACAATGGCGTAGATGTATACACTCTTTATCTTCCCTTAATCCTTGAGATTAAAATTGCTTCATATCTTTCTTTCTACGAGCTAATTCTTCCTTCCTGTATTATATCCTTATACACAATCTTTCTTTTATATATCACTACCATTGAGGTAACTACTTCTATGAATTCGGTGTTCATCTTGTTGTGCTAATGAGATGTGGTGGCTTGAACCGATGCATATATGTGCCTGGTCCTGCGTTGTAGCTGACTGACTGACTGTCAGTGCATACAACCATTTTCGTAGAGAATAATGTTAACGTCGAAGTTGATGCATGATAAGTTTGTAGCAGAAACATCACATTAATCAATCGTAAGCAGTATACAACTTGCTACAAACGCGTGCAAATCGTCACACTTTATGTCATCAGGTCAATGAATAAAGATACTAAAAAGATTCATAGCTAAAGAAATTGAAGTAGTGTTAGTGTTTGTATTATTAAAAAATATCCCTAATATAAAAGGTATGACCTCAGACTAAAAGAATAAAACCTGAACAATGGAAAATATGAAATTATTATCTAATCTCACTACATAATATGAGCACATCTGTGTCACTGCAACATTTTTAGTCATGTTAGCTAACCTCTTCACTTATGAATCATAATTTTCACATATATCCCATCAATGATATTTACACCTTGCTACACATATTATCTCCGGCTTAATTATGACGCCATATTTAATCTGACCCCACCTTTTTTGTATTTGGATTTCAGCCATTAGAAATATCATACAACAAATATGTGCCAGTTCATGTGTTTTCAATTAATCTGCCCAATATTTACTAGTTGTTACTTTGTGTCTATGATATGTGCTTTACATCCATCGAAATATCGGCTTAAACAACTATTGAAAGCAAAAATACACCATGACTTTTACGAATGAAATATTGTTTCACTGGTCACGTGTTTTCTACTGTGTGTGTGTTTGTTGTATGGGCCCATAGCCTTCAGTTGTGCACAACCAATTTGTTTACTATTATTATTATTTTTTTGAACATAACATTTTTACCTACAGTTCATTAGAATAGATATTGATTAAGTAAATATGTATATATGGTAAACACATCTTTTCAATATGTTGTTTTGACTTTATTATGAAACATGTATGTTCAATCTATTTATCAATACATTACTTGCCATGGGGTTGCACTCCACTAATAATAATAATAATAATAATAATAATAATAATAATAATAATAATAATAATAATGTATGGTTCTGTTTCCATTATTACCTACAATCGATTCAGTGATAAGCATTATAGATTTAAAAGGCTAGAATGATGTGCATTGATATACATATACATGGTTTATTTTTATGCAAATTAGTTACAGATCTAGTTATTTATAATGTAAATATTCTATGCTAAAAATGTTTCCTTCGCTTTTTATAATATTTCTATACTTTCAAGTGTAGATGTATGTGTGTCTATATATGCATTCGAATTACCTAGTTATAGTGATTAGCAAACGACCCATTTCTTTTTCGGTCGTCAACGATACATATCATCTGTGGAAATTCATTAGCATTCACAACAATATTACTGGTAGTAATTTGTATTACTCGAAACCATGTCTTCTAACTAACTGATACTGAAAAAAAGTGTAATTGACAATTACTTACTACGTACTTACGCCTGTTACTCCCAACGGAGCATAGGCCGCCAATCAGCATTCTCCAACCCACTCTGTCCTGGGCCTTCCTTTCTAGTTCTATCCAGTTTTTGTTCATTCTTCTCATGTCTGTCTGCATTTCTCGTTATAATGTGTTCTTTGATCTTCCTCTTCTCCTTTGACCTTGAGGATTCCATATGAGGACTTGTTTTGTGACGCAGTTGGGTGACTTCCTCAATGTGTGTCCTATCCACTTCCATCACTTCTTCCTGATTTCTTCATCCGCTGGATGGAATTTGGTTTGTCCTCTCTCACAGTAGCTTGTTGCTGATAGTGTTTGACCAACGGATCCGAAGTACCTTGTGTAGACAACTGTTAATAAACACCTGTATCTTCTGGAATTGACAATTAGCCCCCAAATGCCCTAGTACGGTCGAGAGTGGAGAGAGTCTGCTCTCCCTCTCGAAATGCTCTCATATGGCCACGCGAATATATAGCCTCTGCCAGAGAAGTCCTATTCACTGCCTTCTCGTGGCGGGGGTGTTGTTCACAAAAGTGAGAGGACGAAAAGCGAATGTCCGGCGCCTTAACCGGGTTGGTGGATGTGGAGGATCCACCTAGGGGAGTTGGAAAACCCTGATTCAAAACCAATGGTGTACATGGGCTCCAGTATCCTGAAGGATCGAATGGCGTATGAACCAATCGTTGGTCACCTGCTACCATGGGACTGCATCTCCTTACGATGCTCTACTGCCTTGTGGACTAGACCTTTAGGTCAAAGGCTCCGGGTGTGGCCCCCTAAGAAAACTACCTGCTTCAGTCTGGGCACCTGGGAAGTATCACAGCCCTCACACAAATCAAATGAGATTTGTGTGGCGCATATGTATCTGGTGCTTCCTTGTACCAATATTTATTTGTTTAAATAAATAATAAAAAATTAGGAACTAAAGTATTATGGAACAAGAAATTTGAGGAAAATTAACGCGATAATATTGAATCAGAGTACTTAGTGTTATTATATTTATATTTGGTTACTGTATTTGTTTACATAGTTTTACATGATTTTCCATCATATATATTGTATTTTGATTATTGTCGATTAGTTGAAGTTATGCATTACTTTACAAGGTGAATGATTGAAATCGTTAGTTGTATCTAACTACGCAAATCAGTCCACGAGTGATTTTTAATGTTATGTTTTTCGTATTTTGTTCTTATTGATTGAACTCTCTATAATACACAAGTAACTAAAGTAATTTTATATTAAAACCATGAGCTGATCAATGCTAAATAACCGTTGAAAATCTGGAAGCAATAGACGGACGTTTCGTCCTAGTGTGGGACTCGTCAGCATTTCTCACACACGATCCCGAACACGGGACTCGATTCATGACCTCAATTAAAATTCAACAATCTCCACAACCCTATACTGATCATTCTGCATTGTTTTATAATTCAACATCAATAATACCTGTTTATGGCTTTGTGAATTACATTAGATAAATAATAAAAACCATTGGATTAAACATTATTGGTGTGAACTTTTCATGCTTTCTATATTAACGCTTAACGTTATGATGAAGTATGTGGAATGTTTCTTTCATAGAGCTAATTGTTCCTATAAAACTTTAATCATTATCGTTTGTCTGTTTACACTTTCATGATAAATAATTTGTTCCTTTTTTAAAACCTGAAACGATAATTAACCGAGTTAATCTGTATTCAGTGTTCATGAGTTAGTGGAATAAACTATTTGTGTCATTGAAAAACAAATAAAGACAATTCAGTAAAGCAAATATTCTTTTCAACAATGTTATCTATGTATGTAGTGGATGAGAATTCAGGCAGGGATAACCTATTTTATTGCTTAATTAAAAATTACACAGTTTTTCTTAGCAGAATATGAAAACTATACAATAAACGGATCATATGCATATCTTTTTTGCATTGTGTTTTACTTGCTCCATTATTCCTTTAATTCTGTTGTTATTTTGATTGCTCTCCTATTTCCTTTCTATCTCCTTTAATTGAATCTTCTGCTAGACATTCCACTTCTGATTGCGGCTACATACTTCTCATATCTGTCAACATAGTTAGCATACGCCACATGTATAGTAATTAAATAATAATACAATTGCACAGCTTTAGTAATAAGTTTGTCATAAAATAGGGAAATGTTGCATCATTAAAAAATGATCGAGATGGTTTTCAGTTCCCTAAAAAGTGTTTAATAGGCTAGAATGAAAACAGTATAAATGGAATATAAATACTAGATTGGAAAATATTGAAAATCGGTAGACATAAAGTATGATGTTATGTTAGGGATGACAGCGTTTAAGCTCATAATTTCTCCAATAAATTGTCTGAAGTAAGTGTTGGATGGTACTACTATTGCGAATACTTCTACTGAACTATCATCATATATTCTACTATTCTCGTCTAGTTAGTCACGCAACATGGGACATGGCACATATACTCATCGGTTCAAGTTGTTACTACATAAGCACAGAGAGCTGCTAGAGTAGTATAAATAGTAATAACAGTATCACCGGTGGTAAAAATGATTGGGCATAGAAGATATGCTTTAAAAAAATATAAGATGGTTGTTGGAGGTAAAAAAAAATGCCCTGGTACGGCCGAGAGTGGGGAGAGTCCGCTCTCCCTCTCGAAATGCTCTCATATGGCCACGCGAATATATAGCCTCTGTCAGGGAAGTCCTACTCACTACCTTCTCGTGGCGGGAGTGTTGTTCACAAAAGTGAGAGGACGAAAAGCGAATGTCCGGCGCAATAACCGGGTTGGTGGATGTGGAGGATCCACCTAGGGGAGTTGGAAAACCCTGATTCAAAACCAATGGTGTACATGGGCTCCAGTATCCTGAAGGAGCAAATGGCGTATGAACCAATCGTTGGTCAACGGCTACCATGGGACTGCATCTTCTTAAGATGCTCTACTGCCTTGTGGATAAGTCCTTCAGGTCGAAGGCTCCGGGTGTGGTCCCGTAAGAAAACCACCTGCTTCAGTCTGGGCACCTGAGCAGTATCACAGCCCTCACACAAATCAAATGAGGTTTGTGAGGCACATATTTACCTGGTGCTTCCTTGTTGTTGGAGGTATTGATTTACAGAATCCAAAAACGTTTTCTACGAACATTAAGAGACTTGCTCCATTGTAAATGGTTCTGAGTTATATTACCTAGAGTCTCTAACCATTAGTTACGATAATATGTCGTCAGATATTTTGTATAATATGGCTTAAAATGGTTCATAATAACTCTGGTCCATCAAATCTTTGTCTTTCCTTAGATTTTAAGTTTCTAAATTCCTTGTGAATTTTTGTTTCATTATTCCACTAATTTTCTTGAGTCGTATCTTGGATACCTAATTTTTTCTCGTAACCGTTAATCCTGTAACTACATCTCTGAAACTTGCCTTTACATTTTTATCTTACTTTGATGTGTGAGAACTTGAAGTCCACAAATGCCCTGGTGCGGCCGAGATTGAGGAGAGCCGGCTCTCCCTCTCCAAATCCTCTCTTATGGCCACACATATACAGTGACTGCCTTCTCGAGGCAGGGGTGTCGTTTAAGAAATTGAGAAGATAGAAAATGAATTTCCGGCTCTCTAACTGGATTGGTGGATACAGAGGATTTACCTAGGGGAGTTGCAAAACCCTGATTCCAAACCAATGGTGCTCATGGACTCCAGGATCCTGAGGGAACAAATGGTGTCTGATCAATCGCTGGTTACCGGCTACCGTGAGACTGCATCTCCTAACGTTGGTTCACTGCTTTGTGGATTAGATCTCTGAGTCAAAGACCCTGGAGGCGGTCCTCAAAGAAAACCACATGCTTCGGTTTGGGCACCTGGTCAGTATTCCAACTCTCACACAAATCGAATGAAGAAGTGTGTCGTACATATATTGTGATGCCGCTTTGCACCGATGTTTGTGTTTAAATAAACAAACTTGAACTTATGTGTGCATATACTCAGGTTCTACGTTGCATTTGACTGACTGACTGACTAACTTACCTCGTGATCGTTCTCTTTGACAATTATTTTTATTAACTGTACTATTCTTATGGTTACACTGATAGATTATTTTTCTCAAATTGTCCATAATAAAATTTATATAAGAACCATCTAATAGAGTAGATAATTTTAATTTATAGATTGTGCGTTTGGAAGGTCAAACAAAACGATATAAAGCCATAGCTGATGCTTGTGAAGAACAAGAAGAAATTTGAAACAAGATCGAAGAAGATGTCAACGTGAAGTAAGTTTACTTATGCGTGAGGTTTTCTTAGTTTAGTTACTATTATTAGCCCAGATTGAAGGTTTTTTTTACTTATTCTCTTGACATTTAACTAAGTTGATATTTTGTTTAATGAATGATACAAAAATTATTGATAATTTCCTTTTAAAAAAATTAGCGCAATTTTAAACTTGATAAAGTGTATTTATTTGAAACTGATAGAAACAAAATGAACAATAGCGATGTAGTTTATTCTGTAATGTAATGGTTTCGACTGCAGGTACATTCAGCTGATAAGTTCCAAACGAGAAGGATACTTCCCAGGTGCCCAGACTGAAGCAGGTGATTTTCTTACGGGACCACACCCGGAGCCTTTGACCTGAAGGTCTGATCCACAAGACAGTGGAGCATCTTAAGAAGATGCAGTCCCATGGTAGCCGTTGACCAACGATTGGTTCATACGCCATTTGCTCCTTCAGGATACTGGAGCCCATGTACACCATTGGTTTTGAATCAGGGTTTTCCAACTCCCCTAGGTGGATCCTCCACATCCACCAACCCGGTTATTGCGCCGGACATTCGCTTTTCATCCTCTCAATTTCGTAAACAACACTTCCGCTTCGAGAAGGCAGTGAGTACTACTTCCCTGACAGAGGCTATATATTCGCGTGGCCATGTGAGAGCATTTCGAGAGGGAGATCGGACTCTCCCCACTCTCGACCGTACCAGGGCATTTGGGGGCACGTATTATATTCACTATTAACTAGTATTTAAATCATTGAATAGCATTATTATTTTACATTAAATTATCACTCCACTTAAGACTGACTCTGTGATAATATTATTCTTTAGATTAACTCTACTGATGAAGTAAGTGTCATCCATAAATAATAGACGAACACTGTCTGCTATTCTGTTAATACTTTCCTCACCTTATAGACTATACAATTGCTCTTTTTGCACATCTATGTATTTTTTTAAAAAAAATTTTAGCTAAGAGATGTTCAATCAAAATTGGAAGATCTTAAAGCAGAGAATGCTCGATTGCAACGGGTTGTGGATAAATACAATCGAGGTTCTGTTATTCCAGGTACTGGTAGTAGTATACGTCAAGCTCATGATTCTTCTGTCAATAGATAGTTTCTATATATATATATATATATGGTGAAAGTTAAATATATGTAACGTGATATTTATCATCTAAATTGCTTTCCCTAAATTCTTATCTATTCGTTGATTTAACTGCTGTCAAATACATATATACATATGAGTGTATGTGTTTATCTTTAATCCAAAGATTTTTATAGTGGAAATGTATTCACTATCCATCCAAGTTCACTTGAAATGTCACTTCAATTTGTCCAGTAATTGTGTATATTTTGTTCAATAAACCATTTTGCTATATAATTCCTAGACCAAGTTATATAATAATATTCATTTGTTTTGTTTGTAACAACAAGTATCCATCTGCACAGCTTCAAAATAAAAATTCCCTTTTTGAAAAACAAACCCAACTCAACTACTCATATCATCAAAGTATTCTATTCTATTGTTTTCATTTGAATATAAGTTATATAACCATTCAATACATACAATTAGGATTGTAAATGTTTTCTATCGTATACATGTTTCTAATATTCAGGAGCATGTTTTTTCACAGATAGTTAATACGAATAAACTTTTGATAAATGTTTTAATACATCTCATCAATACCCTGGTGTAAAGACTTGTTGTTCAGTGTTTTTTCTTAGAGTTTATATATATATATATATATATATATATAAGCCTATTCCCTTAAGTGCTTCTTTTTCCCCTCATTTGTATATCTTTTCATGTATGGTAGTCTATTTGAAATTTTATTGGTTGTTATTGACTTGGTTCCATTCTTCATTTTGCAATAATTACAGCTGTATTTTGTTATTTATACTTAGCCTTTTTTCAAAGTTGGCCTTATACATACATACATACATACATACATACATTTATATACACAAGGATATAAACAGTAAACTATTTATTGAACACTTTCATACACATTTGTAGTCTTCAGAAATTATGTAATTTTTACATTTTGGAACAACACATTTTGTAAAAAGGCACTACTGTTCTGATTATATGATGGCCGGTCTTATGGATACTCCTTACTTGCGGATTCTTTTTGTTCATAAAAACTGGTATACTGACATCAGCTCATTATATTGTTGATTTTATTTCAAAGCTTTATCTTAATTCCAACAGAATTAACGTTAAAAATTACTTTGGCTTCTTTTTGAATAATAACCGATGACATATGGTTTTTTCACCTTGCTTCCTATTAATAAATATGTTTGAAGTAATTGTGGATTGAATTTGTGCGGTAAAATCTCGAGTGGTGCTCATCCTAGGACTAGCTGTTTTGTTTCCTAATAAGTAAATTGTGCGTATTTTTCTAATGATAATGAAGATGTGTTCTTAGTAGCACACAGTAAATATCATAAGTATTCTTAATGGTGGTTATCAGATCGTATTTTCCTTTAATTGGTTAAAGGTGTTAGCAGTATTTTTATTTATCTGACAAGTGAAATGGAGAGTGTGGAAAAGTGTCACATAAGTCAGTTGATTTAGTTACCTGAAGATGTAGATTGTGCTCTGTAACCCAACCAAAGATCTTGGATTGCGTCCCTTAATACTAAGGCACTAATAGTAGGAGACACATCTCTCTAACGTGTCATCCTGGAATCCCTTAATATATGTTTTAGAACTGAACAGAGTGCCTTGGGATATTTGAGCTGTTGTGTGTCTCTGTAAGGACGCCCCTGGGTCACCTAAATTTTAAGGGATAAGGATCCAGTGCTCTTTTTAGACTGTGAATCGATCTCGTAGTTGGTTTTGGTGCTTTAATCTAACCTATATCCAGCCAACAGTGCTTTACATGACTTTTATCTTTGTGGAGTGAAGAAGGTAACACTGTCTCCAAACCATTATTGGGCCCGAATAGAACTTAGAAATGAGGTGAGAAAATGCACTTCCAAGTGTCTAGTGTGAGGTTCTGCCTAAGGACATGCGATTTTGCACTATGGAATACAGACATTAGGATCTGTTTTGTCTGAAAACGTCTCTAGTAGTGGGTTATCTAAGTTAGGTTTGTAGTTTATAACGTGCGACATACAGACTAGGCGTTTCACTCAGTTGGAGATTAGTTCATTGTTTTCCCAAATTTAGAGTTCATTCAGATCCTCCTGAAGTTGCCGATCATTGTTATTCTGGGTGTTAACTCTCCAAATCTCTACATAAGCAAATGGTATCTCAGAGGATAAATTAGGCGGAGCAGTCATCCCTGTACAAAAGCCTGTGGGAATGCATAAGGACATTGCGTAGCATGTGGAAATGAGTGGTTAAGGGCCAGTGAAATGTCGCTGGGCCGTAGCCAAATCATCCGGCACTGAATACCTGCGTTGGAGATCAAAAGGTTTAATTTGATCTTACCCTACACTACAAATGTAACTTAAGCCAATGAAGCAAACGGCTATCAGGAATTATTCGTAAGGCAAACATGATTGGGCTGGTCAAAGCTTATGATTAGTTCAGTTGTGATACTTCCTGAAACCATGCTGCTATGGTGCCGAAAATTTATAGATAAGAGGTAGTCATTTTGATCATCCTTAATCAAAGGTTTCCTAACTTTGGAGAGTACATAAAGAAGAGTCACACCCTTGCATTTTGGAAGAATGCTGTTCCGACCCTATTTGGAGATTAGGGTGGTGTATGTCAACTTCCACGTGTCTAGCAGGAGATTGATTTTAAAAAAAATTCGAGATTCTTATTTAGACATAGTTGTCAGAAGTGGGTTCTCTTCTCCCAGTAATGTAGAATGATCCATGTCCAGGCCACTAAAAGCGCGACTGTTTAAATATAATTTGCGGTAAACTCGTCCGGTAAGTAGATCCTCTTCAAGGATTCTTCTCGCGCATCAACTGTGGTATAATTTGATTTTAGTTGGAAAAGATGGTTGTAAAGGAATAAGCACCCTTAAAATCCCTCCACAGCATTTTATTGGACAGTATTGTCATTCATCTGTTTCTTCTCCCTATCTTATATTTCAACCTTTATTCAGGTCTTTTTTTACCGCACTTTATGTCCTTCGATCTTCTTTACCTAAGCTTTTATTATATGGCCTTTGTTAAAGACTTACATTTTGTCACCTTATTTTACTGTTACATGTTGCCGAACTGTTTATAAAAATGTCGCGTTTGACTGGAATCAGGGTCATAGCGAGGTCCAGTGTATGACTATTACCCTTGACTGTCTGCTTGGAAAGATTTCCAGAATCCTTACAGATAGATATCTGATCCCATCTTTTTGATAATATTTTTGTTGATTCTCAGATATCGAACACTTGTTTGTGCCTTTTGTTGTTTAGAACGTTGGTTTGTGTTAGGGAAACCTTCGATTGCATAGCACAGACTGTACAACTTGAGGTAATTTGTAGTTAGGATATAATTTTCTCTCTTCTTCAAACTATAACCGTTTAAACGGAACACAGAGTTTGTGTTCCGATATAATTTATTACGAGTCACTCAAAGACTCTTCGCACACCATATGGAAGAACGTAGTCTGGCCTGATGGAATAAACTTTGAACAATTAGTTCTGCATTCCAAACGAGTATTGGTATTTCGGTCGCTACATTGTTTCTGACGTCTGGAAAAAGTAGTTATTAAGCAGAGCTGAAGCATCGTCATCTCCATCGCTGAGATTATCAAAACCGTATAGTTAGACTACACGTGTGAAATATCGAAAAGATTCTGTTTCACAAAATATATCTGGTTGTTTAGAAAAGATTGGCCCAGTCAGGTACCAATCTTCTTCATCTCTAGGCCCTTTGCGGGATTATTTCACTGTTATTTTAAACGTACATGTCATTGCCAATATTTATCGTAGTAATAAATTTTTCAGTTTCGACAAGCAAGTTGTTTACTGCAAGACGTGCTCTAAGAAGTTAATATTTCTCCCAGCAGGCTCTAAGTCCTAGAGTGTATCGAGTCCGTCATTTGTCGTGAAACTTTGTGTACAATATTTAAAACGAGTCACAAGGAATATGAATATATAGGACCTTATTTGAACTTATGTTTTCTTTGAAACTAAGTTCGATTTCGCATCCTGATATACACATACATTTAGTTGAACATTTGTCTAATTATATTTCTCCATGGATCCAAATAGATGAAATATTTTTAAACATTGGCTTCCGATATTTCATTGACTTTTCACAAACTGCAGTTAATGAGGTTCAAAATGTTACTGGGATAAATGAGACATATGTCTTCGTTATGTGCATATTTTGGTTTCTTAGTTATAGTACACTTGTTATTTGTAGTGTATAATTTTTATAGCAGTTTAACGACCTTGTATAGGCTTAAGATTTTGGGAACTACAGTTACCGAGTAAGCATAATAAATGTCACTACTGTAAGTGGATAAGCCAGCAGTACAGTCGAAAACAGAGTCAACTAAACCTACTTTGGGAATGAAATATTTACTGAGGTATGCTTTCTGCATGTACGTTAAATATCTCACGTTTTGGAAAAATGAACTGTCGAAGACTTATCATCAAATAATTTTTAATGATCAGTTTCCAAAAATTTCAAAAAGTATAAGTTCATGCATAGCCAGACTTTTGAGTTACTGTAACTAGGAATTAAACACTGGGGAAAGTGTTGTAGACCAACAACGTTGATGATCTACGTCGAAATGATTGGAGGCCTACTCGAGTTAGACGGGGACGGTGTGACGAATAAGCTAACTTCGAAGTCACACCTCGCGATCAGCACCTTACGCGGATTGCCCCATCGACGTATCAAGGGGCCATGGATGCTCTGAAGACTGTACAACACATAGGACGTTATTACAGGAATATATTAGTTAAAGGAGATACAAGCGAAAAAAGGACCACTGCCGCATGGGCCAGTTCATGGCGTATGAATAACTGATGCGCGTTGATTGTCCTTGACCTTGACGGGGATCGATGATCTGTTCGATATTCAGTGACCCAACTGCCGGATGATTTGGCTAGGGTTCAGTGACATTTCACTGACCCTACAGTGTAAAAATGGTAAAGATGGTGTTAAACGAAAACAACTAAGAGAAGAGGGGAACATGTCGTATGAAAATATGCATGGAGAAAAGTTGTTTTTATTTGATTTAATTGACAGAATGGTTTCTAAAGCAAATTATTTCTTTCTCTGTACGGCCTCGTTTTAAATGCTACATTTATCACCAAAATGTTAAATTTTGTTGGGCTAGGTGCAAATTTTAGTTGCAGCAAGAATGTAAATGAGGCACTTGCAAAAATAGTTAATAACACACATATCGGTCGATGTTAATGTCAGTGTAAACGTTATCGAAATATGGGATAAAACTCAGGAATGCAGATAGACCAGCATACACAACCGAAAAGTAAATTCCCTACTACATGAGTCTTCTTAACGCTTGGTACTCTTAACACCACTTAACACTGGTTCAATAGGAATCTCCTAGAGGTATGTTAATCTTTACGGGATTTTTGGTCGGTTCGAAGTAATGGATCAAAATTGGATCCTGATCAATTTCTCATTCATGACTTTGGGTGGCTCTGTTCATGACGGTATTCCGTGTTTGAAGTGATCGTGATCAATTGAGCGATTTTTATCTTACATGAGTTCTTAGTGTTTATTGACATCTGAGAACAAGAAAAAATCGTTTAAAATCATTTCAAGAGTGGTGCTTTCCGTTTTAGTGTAAATATTGCATTCATTTTTGAGTAATTATCCATTGAAAAGCCGCCGTTATGCCTCCTTCATTGAAGGTTGTATTGCATTCCAAATAAGAATTTCTATCAGTAAGTACAATTACATGCGATTCTAAGGAAATTTAGTGCACTGTTATTCAAGCTTCTAGTTCTTGATATAAGTGAACTGTCTGCACGTCCGATGCTTAGAAATCCTTGTTAGTTTTGAAATGATTTCCAGAGGGAATTTATTGAGGCTTGGCACGTGTGATCAGCGTAGTTCTAATGCTTTATAATCTGCACACGCTCACTATATGTGAGTGGTGAGATCTCGAGTAGTTGTGTGTGAATGTCCAACACATAGACCAAAAAATCAGTTACTTCAATGTTTAAGTTCGGGCTCACTCATGATATCTATCTGAATTAATAATGAAACGTACATTGTCACGTACTTACAATGCGACCAAGGGTATTGTCTATATTGGAACCGATAGTAACCCTTGAAGGTCTACAGAAGAAGCCCGAATAACCAATAAAGGGGAAACAAAGACGAACTCTTAGGGGAACAAAGGGGATGACGGTGTAAATAAAGAGGAAAAGTTGATTTTTGTGGACAAATATATTTAAAATATCCCGTTTGAATATGTCGTTCACTGTACTTGCATTTAATAATAATAATAATATATTCTGAAAATAATATTTACAGAATTCACACCAGTTTACAGGCATGATCAGATTGTTATAAAAATCAACATTTAATGTGGAGAACAAACATGAATTATAAGAAAGTTTTATGTTTGCTGGTTTAGTAATTGATAAACAGTTTAAATATGGCATATATCACGGCAAGCCAATGCAACACCAGGGAACTTGTCATTTTTTCTAAAGTGGATAGCGTGATGATTGACCAACATTGTTCTGTAAGGTTATTACCAGTGCCAGAGCGAGTTATTGATAATTATCTACAACTAGAGAAAGTAAGATTAAAGCAAAGAGCACGGAACAACAAAACAACGATAGCAAGTAAGAGGTTAAACATTTAAAGTTCCTATAATCTCACTTGTGGAGTAAGATACACTTGCAGGCGCTAGAGCATTTAATGCATTTTCAGAGGAGCAAAAAGCATTAATTGAGCGAACAAACAATGGGAGAGAGTTTAACATACGGATAGTTTGGGGTAAATTATTCCAGAGTCTAGAAAACTTACAGGTAAAGTAATTCATATAGAGAGAAGATCTAGAATATGTTTGTTTCGCTAAAGACAAGGAGTTACGAATGTCGTAATGTGAAGCCTTAGCATATTGAATCGCCTGACTGGATGTGAAGGAGAGTTTGTTAAGTATTTTGAAAAAGAAGATAAGGTTAAGTTTGAGTCTCCTCATCCATAAAGGGTCAAGCCCTAGTTTCTATGAATCTCTCGAAGCTAACGTCTTGTTTGATAACAAAAGTGAAAATTACCACATACATGTCTTAATATGTAGACGTAGGCAATTTCTCGATATATATATAAGTGAAAAAATTAGTTATTTGGTTAATAAAAGTGTTCCGATATGTTTGTTGACAATCGCAAATACTTTACGATATGTAAGTAAGTAGAGTGCTCTATGGGTAACGTTTATTACCACCAATAACCTTGTTCGACCTATAGGATGAATTTAGTAAAAGTCAATGAGAATGCATGTAGATGTAGGGCAATATTGAACTTGTGTATCGTCCTAGGTTATCATAGGTCGACATAAAGTTTAAGGTGAAACAGAATGCCAACGACTTTCACTCCTTACGTCTGATGCCGAGAAACAATTAGTTATGATTAGGAAAACTAAAATAACTTCATTTAAGCCGTATAATATAATACCAGTACACGGAAGGTCTGATTTAGTCACTGATACAAAGGAAAACAGATTAATGGAATTTATACTATCCACAGACTCACATAATTTTTTCTCTTGTAGGTCCAGTGAAACATGAACAAGCCCTAGTCAAATCATATAGTAGGTTGATCACTGAATATCGAACAGATCATCGATCAACTTCAGGATCAAGGACAACCAACGCACATCAGTTAATAGTATGCCATAGAATGACCCGTGCAATGTCGGTGTCGCTCTCTTCTCTGTACTCATTCTTACCAATATATTTCCATAATAACACCCTTCATAATATACGGTATTCAAAGCAGCCATAGTAACTTGATGGGTTGAAAGGGTTATCCACGTTAGGCGTTAATCACGAGGTGTAACTTCAAAGTTGGCTTCTGGTCACAATATTCTTGTCTAACTGGAGCTGACTCCTGAACATTCGACATGGATTATCTACTTTAGTGATCTACACTCTGAATCATTCCCTTCTAGTGACATAGGAGTATTTACGTCTCGGTAGTTAGTCATGAGAACATATCGGTCTCCATCAATTATGTTGACTGTAAATGTATTGCCGTTAACTATGTTAACAGTGTGGCGATTGTTTCATTGCTACACACGTTCACGTGAATATATATTTTAAACTCTGGCAGAATGTATAACTTCAAGCTATTTCCTTACCTTTTGTGTACTAATTAGCTGACTAATAAACAGTTCGTGCTTATCAACGCATCAAATAGGAAGCAGGTTCCAATTGCCGCTAAGCAGTGGATTCTGGGTGAAAATGTTTGTCTCTGTTCTACGGGCAGCGTGAACATGCACCTACAGAACAGTGCCAACTAGGTGACAATTGGTTAATCCCGAAGTACAAGGCTATCCAATGCTGTTTTGAGTCACAAACACAGAAACAATCATTTCCTATAAATAGTTTCCAGACTGTAAAGAATTTGTTGGTTTCGTTCAACAACTTTGCTGATTACCGTGTCAGCAGCTTAATGGAGGAAAACACTTTGCCACTAAAGAGAGAGAACCCGAAGAGTTCAGTACATTAATATCATCAATATTTCGTAGAGTTGCATTGAAAGGGGAAGTAGGGTTTCTGTACAATTCCATCGATATGAAGTCCATAAACAGCTGCGTTTAACATCACAAATTTCGGTTACTGAACACTTTTGCCTCACCGATTCCCAAGTAGGCGTGTTTCCTTTAAAAATGTCAATATAATAGTTCGACACAGGTGGAGGGATTGCTCTCAATGCTCGAGTCTTGTCGACTAGGCAATTCATTAGCGTCCGAGTACGCCAGGTGTCCGACTGAAGTAAATGCCTAAGATTTGCAAACTGCATACTGCACTGTAGGACTGCAACCACCATCAACATTTATGCAATAATGATGTTTTTTCTGTTTCTGGGCGCAAAATACTTATACTGCTATTGATACGCATTTTAATGTGACTTGTTAAAATATGTCTATTTTAAATCATTCTCATTTGTTATAACCCCACCTTGTTTAACTGTTAAATAATATTCACTTAGATTTTCATTCTGCGTATATTTAGAATTAAACTAAGAGTTGGGGAATAACTACATGTATTTTCCGATCAGTCGCCATTCTTTATTTGTCTTTCAGTTTATCAATACCCGGAGGATTCGTGTTATTCATTTGGTAACTTTTGGTGCGCATAAGTTTCACTTGATTTGGTATTGAAACAACGTCACGTTGCTTCTGGTGAGAGGGTAGTGAAGTGATATTGGTTTCTAGACACACGATACTTGAAGCTGAGTGTGGATTTACTGGGAAGATTTATATTCAACATGTAACTCTAAGGACAGGTCAACAATGGTGAACTCGAGAAGAATAGATGGAAATACCATAAATTCGTCATGTAGGCGTGATCACTGTTCTTAACCTCTTGTCTTTTGTATAAAATATATTGCTCTTGTGGCTGTAAATAATTCCTCAAAATCTCAACCTAAATGTTTGCTCGAAATGCCAGACGTTATATTGCTGATCGTCATCTTGGGAAGAGTCCATATAGAAAACTATATGACTTCCACGTAAGATCTTATAGATTAGGTGGTCGAATCAGGAAAAATTTACGATTTTGGGATTAGGTCTATTATTATAGTAGGAAAGGTAAATGCACTAATGTTGAACTAGGTCATAATTCTACGCATCCACGGAAATTTGATATTAGACTATCAAGTTTGCGGAGGAACTGAGAACGTTGGATGCATGTCTCCAGCAAGGAGACATGAAGGACAAATTTGTAAGTCAATAAAATTCATTGAAGTATTTATTTCCATTTCAGATGACCACGATGATGCGGTTAATCGATGATAATACGAAACAATATATATCGTCACACGTCACAACACCTAAAGTTCCCGGTAACCTCACATTACTTGGCACTTCATCGAAAAGAATACTTCAGACGTGAAGGTTTTAAGGCTGTATACTAAGAAGGTTTTTCTAACCATAAGTTGCACTTGCATCTTGGTTCTTCTATTCACCTGCCAGAGTTAAACAATTTGGTGAAGTGTGTAGTGGATGTTGAGTCGAGGACGGACTATGATCACCACTACTATTCGATTACGCGCCCACAAACGACTTAGTTCCTTTGATAACTCGTAAATCAGAAGGCTTTATTAATCCAGATCAAGTATATTTATTGGCGATCTCGTGGTATCGAAATAATACCGAGACGTGCCAAAGGGTACAGGCGAAATGGGCAGTGTGTGAGCAAGTTCGAACCAAACAAGGCGGATAGCGGAACAAGAAGTGAATCTGATACAGTTAAACAAATACAGTAAAACAATCTCTGGTACAATTGGTTACAATAATAATAATTGTTTCTGTTATTCCAATCGTGTTCTTATCGAGACTGGCCGGTCACTACAAGTGTTTGATTTCGCGACACAAGTGTATTCTCATGACATGAGAGACGAAGTACAGAAGCATCATCGTGGAAAACAAGAACACGTATTTGCGAAGTTAAAGCTATAACCATTCACTGTTCTATATGCGTAAGTCATACTTTGGGTCGACAGTCGTTTAGCAAAGTACGGCAGTTGAACATAGCTGTAGATTTTCTGTTGACTAAATTTCGGAACTCATGGGAGGATTACTTCGGTTCGACATAGTAACACTGCAGTTAAAGAAGGACATTATTATTGAAGTGATTTTCATGATTAAACTAATTATTAAAGCTTTTTCTTGTCACATACCGAATCTCTGAGTTGCATGTGAAACTCCCTAACTAATAACGTGTATGTTGTGAAAGCCTGTTTGATTTCATATGCACTTACCAATAACGAAATAATCTTCATTAATAACCCATTCAATTGTCCTCCTTTTTCATAGCTAAATTCTATTTTGAAATTTTTCAGATTGCGAGAAACAAATTTATTCCATCGTTATGTGAAATCTAATGAGCTTTTCGACTCTATTGGACTAGAATAAACGCGTTAATTAATTTTTAATTATTCTTAAATTTCCCTAGTTTATATCAAATTCACTGACATGACTGCTTACATTTTACGATACCAAAGATTTTGGACCGTGCCAAGAAGTCAAGAAGTAGTTGTGAAGAGATCAGTGAATTCATTCAAGGTCTCTACAAATATATTGGATATTGGATGACCTTTTTCTCTTAAACACCATAACAACAGTCGACAACTTTTCAAAACTGTATCCTCAATGTCTTCAGTTGAATCCCCTATCCGGACTTTTCCAGGCAGTTTATCGTCACATAGGATTCTGGATAAAAAATGTGAGAAAAAAGGAAGTACTGCTGGAGGTGTTTTATTGAGAAACCGTAATGAAGACATACCTGTACGTTTATGGGTATTTTTGTAAACTTTAATCTTCAAGCTCGCACCATCAATGTTTGTCTACAAAATGTCATTATCTTCGGAAGAATTGTACAAGCAATTATTTTACAGCCATATTCCTGAGACTCTGGCTTTGCACGACATGTCCTTGATAGGGGATCAAAAGGTGCCTTTACTTAGTCATATAAATTATTTTAGACGACATCATTTCCTGTCAATCGTCCATTGTTCCAGCCATTTCCTTCTGAGCTTATTTTCCAACGCTACGAGCCCGGAAAGTCTTATGAATTGCCACTAGTACTCCGTAATTTGGATAAGGTTAGTTAAAATACAATAGTAAAATGTTTTCCAGGTCTCAAGAACAGCCCATCTGATTCAAAATGATACTCCATACTTTAAAATTAAACGTTTGAATACACAAGGGTCTAAAGTGGCAGCTGGTTTGTCACTTTCTTTCACGATTGTCTTCACACCTGATGCTAACCAGGATTATCGACATGACCTTATGTGTGTGACTGACAGAGAATTGTTCTCCGTTCCTGTATTTTGTATTGGACCACGAGCAGTTTTAGAGCTGCCTGATGATATCTATTTTAATGAGGTTCCAGTGAAAGTAGCGAGTAAAAAGTTAATAGGTGTGAGGAACATTGGGAATTCTCAGGCTTCTGTAAAGTTTGATTCCATGAAGTAAGTTGTATTCATTTTTGACTTTAGGCCGTTTTTTGTTGAGCCCATATCTTTGAAAATCAAACCTGGTGCAATAGAAGAAATCGAAGTTTCTTTCATTCCTGAAAATACAGCAGAGGTTTCGAAGAAAATGTTCATTATTTACGATACTGGTAATTCAGGTCATTTACACTTACCTAAACCTTTTACAAGGAGAAAGACTTCAAATTAACCTTCACGGCCAGGGGAGAGAATCATTGGTTTATCTTAGGGACAACAAAGTGGCACTGAACGGAACATTTATTGGATTACATTCGCAAACAAACGTTTTCATCGTAAATGACTCATCTGATGTTATCAGTTTTAAGTGGAGTCCTTTTGAAAATAGCGAGGAAGAATCACTAGCGAATGACTTATTAGTTGGAACTTTTAATAACGCGTGTGATTTTAAATCTATATTGAAGCGGAAGTTGATTACATGGGTCAAGAAGTTTTCTGATCAACAAATAGTAAGTTCTCGTCGGACATATCATATCACAACTTTATTTGTTTTTGGTGTACTAAAATCTCGTTGTATATTTTACTAGGCATTCGCTAAAGTCTATAGTTTTATTTGTGTGATCCAGCCAGAAAGCCCATCTGTACTTAATATTTCTCATAATTCAACTTTTTACTTCTGTGTTATAGAGAAATATTCGCTAGACGAAGCGTATCGTAGACATTTCAAGAATTTTAAAAGTGTTTTAAAAGCACCTTGTATCTGTCGTCTTTCAACTAGTACTAGATAGACTTTCCACAACAGCGCCGACTCTAAGAATGATCAAACAACTCCATTTAGGAATTGTAACCAACATTGATTGGTTAGTTACCAGGTAAACAAAAGAACAAAACCATTCCTGGCCGTTGTTAAACATTACCTACCTTACACTTTGAATGAAAATGAGAGTAAAAAGTAAATGTATCATACATAAGTGGTCTGTATTCCATCGGCTAATTG
Organism: Schistosoma mansoni; assembly: GCF_000237925.1. Taxonomy (NCBI): domain Eukaryota; kingdom Metazoa; phylum Platyhelminthes; class Trematoda; order Strigeidida; family Schistosomatidae; genus Schistosoma; species Schistosoma mansoni. The sequence continues at coordinate 23,236,912 of NC_031498.1, read as the reverse complement.
TAAAAGATAACTAGTGAGGTAAGCTTGATAATAATACTACGGGCATCTGATCATAAGCTTGAATGGATAAAATTTTATCCACAGATTTGATGACGAACTGTTCAGTTTAGTGTTTACGCCGGCTATATTGACCTAAAGTACCTAAAAAGTATTTACTCGGTAGCTCCTACCACAGCCTCTACTATCAGTATGCCTATCTTCTAAAGGCCTGGTCGTAGTATCACTGCTCAACCCAACGATATTAACATCAGATTTAATACAACTAGTGTCACTGAATACCTGCTTAGCCTATACACTGATTGCTCTTGATAGGTAGAAGTAATGGAATTTGGTACACCAAATAGTAGAAATATCCAATAAGTACTATGGTAGTCATGAATGAACCAGGAGTCAATTCAGAAAAAAAACACAGCAATCATAATTAAAGGTATATGATACCATTTAAACAAGCACGTAATAGTTTACTAACTGATTATTAGTTAGCATAGACACCGTATTACCTGAAATACTATGATTCACCTATTTAGTCACATTATGGTAATAAAAAGCTCAGCATAAATAGATTTTAAGTAAACTTCCAGGAAGGGACTGTAAAAGGTCACTCGTAACGTAGGAGAGACATCCATTTATCAAAAAAGGATGATTTTACTGTGCAACACTGTACTTCATTCTGCTCAGTGTCTGTGAAAAGTCACCTTTAAAAATAGAGGATATTCGTAGGTCACTGGTATTCGAACATACATGTCTTTGAAGCAATGTTCATAAGTTTTGAGACCGCTGAGTGAGTGTTGCTTAGATAAAACTCAGGACAGTAGTCAAGGATGGGAAATCGGTTGAAGAAGTGGTGAATCCTTGTCTACTGAGATGTTAAGGGTATGCATTAAGTGAGGATATTCACCTAATACTTCGACACCAAATAATGACTGATGCAGGGATATGCTGGAATAAGATGGTGGTTGGAGATGATCAACAGGTAACCATGGTCCCGGGTTTCGTGCTACTTGGCACTCGTCAGCAAGGTGTACCTGTAATCTTGAGGGAACTGGTGCTTCCTGACGGATTCGATCCTGTATCACTCAGCTTCACAGTCAGAGACGTTACCACTGAGCTATTCGGGCCGCGACCGACCTCCTGTAGGACTGAGATGTAATCCCGATTGATTGATCAATGAATCGGGATATGCTGGAATAAAAATAGGGACGGCAAAACTAAAGCGTAGTATTGGTCCATGAAGGCATTGACGGACTGAGTCAATTCGGTAGGTGCAGATTACCTGTTTAATGTCTTTATTACTTATATTATATTATTATTACTTATATATGTATAAAACGTAGAGTAATTTAGTTTCCTCGAAAATATTTACTTTTTATTTATTACCAGCTAGCAATGTTTTGCGAAAGCTACGTATTAACAGAATATGTTTGTTGTAATTATCAATCACTGATAATGGAATTAAATTGGTTTATATAACGGGATCCATTTAATGTAATGGTTTACCGTCAGAATCTTTATACTATTTCCGGTATTTCTCTTTTGATCAGTTAAAGGATAGTCATTTAACTTATGGAATCATAGATAAGATGTTATAGTACCATTGAAGACAAACTGCATACTGTAATGTGGTCTACTTATATCCTCATAAGTAGTATATGATGATGGTCAGACATAGAATGTATTTTGGCAGAAGACCGATAAGGAAAGAACTGAAATGAAGCGCAATTGGTAGGAAAATGCATGAACAATGTAATTAGAGATGACAGATTGATAGTTACAGAAGAATCAGTGAAGATTGAGCCAATTCGTTGTTATTTTGCAAATTAACTGTTTGCTGTATAGTTATCAGAATTTCGTGAGATAGTATGTAATTTGTCCTTAAATACATTCAATTGTCTCCAACTAGTGTTTTGTTCACTACAATACCCTAAACTACTTTTTAAAAGACTTTAAGTTACTTAGTTTCAACATTAGGAATTATTCAAAGAAAACGCGAACATAAAATGAAAAATAAATTAGGCACCTTTTTTAACCCCCTGTTTCTCTAAAATTATTTCAATATGTTTTTTTAAATTTTTTTTAATTTTAAAATTAATCTTTAATATCATCATAAAGCCATATCCAACAAATATTCAAACTATTGAATGTTCACCATTTCATATTGAACCAATTGAAGGTTGTATTCAACCATATACAACAAAAGAATTCATTGTACATTTTAATCCTGAAAAAGTTAACTTATATGAAGATATATTTTATTGTAATATTGATGGTGTACAAAAATGTTTAAATCTATTTATGAATGGTGAAGGTTTAGGACCAAAAATTAAATTTTCATATAAATATTTAAATATGGGAAAAATTTTTATTGGTTCAAAACATAAATATGAATTAGTTATATCTAATTGTGGATTAATTGAAACAATGTTTTCAATACATTGTAAGAATCGTCATACGACTGGTGATGTTCCTTCGGAAGTAGATGATGAGAATCCTCCTCCTCCTCCTCCTCATCATCATCATCATCATCATCAAAATATAACTCAATTTAGTAAATATTTTCATCTTATACCTGATGAAGGATTAATTTGTCCTGGTAATTATCAAGTTATACAAATTGAATTTAATTGTAATGATTACATTGGAGAATTTAATGAAATATTTCAATTTAGTTTTGATGGATCATCTAATTATGAAGAGATTACATTTAGGTAAGAAATTAATAGTATTATACAGATTTATAATTAATTCAAACATTGATGAACTTTGATTATGATGATGAATTGTAATATATTCAGTAGCAGTTCTCTATGTTCTACTTTACGACTGTGAAACATAGCCATTAAGAGTAGAAGATACTCGTAAGTTACTAGTATTTGACAACAGATGCCTTAGAAATATTGCTCGGATCTGCTTGGGTCACAGGGTAAGTGATAGTAAGGTTAGACACAGGGTATTAGGGAATGATGGTAAATCAGTTGATGAGATTGTGAATCTTCATCGACTGAGATGGTTAGGCTAAGTAGTACGCATGCTCAACCACCGACTACCACTGCACACATTGTTGACTAGTATTGTGGATGGTTGGAAGAGAGTTAGGGGCGGCCAAACCAAAACGTGGCATCAGAGCTTGAAGTCACTAACTTCTAGTCTGAGCCATGTTGGTAGATGCAGAAAACCTGCTTGGGGTCCGCGTGACTATCGTAACCAATGGTTGGAGACTGTGTGTGACATGTCTCAGAATCGATCACAATGGCGCAGGTGTATACACTCTTTATCTTCCCTTAAACCTTGAGATTAAAATTGCTTCATGTCTATCTTTCTTCCTGTACTATATCCTTATATACAACCTTTCTTTTATATATTACCACCACTGAATTAACTACTATGCATACGGTGTTGATCTTGTTGTGCTAACGAGGTATGTCAACTTGAACCGATGCATATATGTGCCTGGTTCTACGTTGTAGCTGACTGACTGACTATTTAATGACACTATGAGTTATTTTAATGATCATACTATTTAAAATTTCTTGTTATTGGTATTAAGGTCTAGGCTTGATAAGTCTCTTTAGGTATATGTACATCCTAAGCTAGTTGTACATTGATATTTTTGTCAAGTGAAGAATTCTTTCGAATTCTTTAAACCAGTGGCTATATGAAATTGGTAGCTTAGTGGGTAATGTGTTAAGGGTTTTGAAGTTAAAGATAATGGGTTCATATCTCAATTGGAATATCAACATTGAGATTCAGGTACTTATAGGTGACTAGAACCAAATAAGATGAAACGTACATCCTAGATTTCATTGGTAGTCACTATCTAACTTTATTTAGAAAGGTATACATTGTTCAGTACAAGAAAAACCATAAAAAAAATCACTACTAGTTCAATTAGCTTGGGTAATTAAATGGCTTTTACAAAAGATTTTACTGTATGTAACTTCAATAGTATCTATAAATAACCCAGCTTAGTAAATATAACCTAGATATGGGGCAAACTTTATGAAATATATAAGGACAACAATCACTAATCTTAAATGTTTCCGTATAATCACTGACCATGAAGTATTTTCACTTATAGATAATGTGTTTAGCGGTATGTTTCACTAAAGACTAACTATTTACTCCCCAGTGATACTCCAAAGAATCCTAGATTTGATTGAAAATTAAGAGTATGTTTAGACCAGTAATAAAACTAAACAAGAATACAAATATAATTTTAAAAGTGATTTGTTAAAGGGACAAAGAAAATATTTAGTCAACCAAGTGCCACTATGATTCTTATTGTCGTTGCTTACCTTATTCAGTGAGCTAGGTTTTAAATAGAATTACCAGGAAATCCTGAGTGCTGACTTTGTGCTACTTAGTACCAATCAGCAGAAGAGATATAAAACAAAGAGGGATTTGATATTTCTTTTGAAATTTCAATACCTTTCATCCTTTATCAGAGTGTGTAGTGTAAACATTGAGTTATCTGTGAGGACGTTGATTACACACTCAACCTCCATTCAGGAATTCCTATTGATTATATTAAACCATTATACGTTAAATGAGGTGTGACATGATGTCAAGTCACTTAGATTATTGTCCGTATGTCAACTTGATTGGTAGAATTCGACCAAAACTACAGAACAGAGAATATGATATTATTTACTATTCCATGGCCGACTGACACAAATATACAAAAGTCTAACGATTGATATTATTCCTTTAGATCATACGGTTTAACAAGGTACTAATTCAAATAATGCAAATAAGTAAGGAACGAAGTGACATTACATTATTCCGTTTTAGGGTCTATACATGTTTTTATACTTCACTGTCGATTGTTTACTATCACGAGGAAGGTTGAAGAATGTCTCAGAATACTTAAATTCTGGAAATAGTTTCTTAAAATAGTAGGGGTTGAGGAACATCAACAAATGACTTGTTTCGTTTAACTAAGTCTATCAACTTGACTACTTTAGAAAATTCACTATGGAACTACAATTTAAAGTTTTTCTAAGTCAATTATTTGGTCAAAGGCCTATGCTCCGTTGGGAGTAACAGGCGAAAGTAAGTAAGTCAGTCAATGATTATTAATAACTATCATCGGACCTTAGTTTACCTTCTGAATGTCAATGTTGTATTTTCAAATATTCATATTGTGTAACTATTCCTACATAATAATAAAAACGTTCTATTATTCTTTATTTAAATTTATAGTGGTACTGTGGTTGGACCAACATTTCATTTTGATGTTCCGTCAGTGGAATTTGATCAAGTTTCCTATGGTAAATCGTAAAGTATCATATATTTATTTACATTTATTTTTGGTGGTTGAATACAATCGACCCCTCGCGGAGGAGCATTGGCCGCCCACCAGCATTCTCTATCCAGCTCTGTCCTGGGCAATCCTTTCCAGTTCTTTCCACTTGTTATTCATTCTTTTCATATCTGTTTGTATTTCCCGGCGTAATGTGTTCTTTGGCCTTCCTCTTTTCCGCTTACCTTCAGGATTCTAAGTTAGGGCTTGTCTCGTGATGTAGTTTGATGATTTCCTCAATGTATGTCCTATTCACTTCCAACGTCTTTTCCTAATTTACTCTTCATCTGGAACCTGGTTTGTCCTCTCCCATAAAAGACTGTTGCTGATGGTATCCGGCTAGTGAATGTTCATTATTTCGCGTAGACAATTGTTTATAAATACTTGTACCTTCTTGACGATGGTTGTAGTAGTTCTCCACGTTTCAGCTCCGTACAGTAGGACGATTATTACATTAAATGATTTGTATTACTATTAGTAGTATGTGATTATACATTCAATTTACTATGTAGTTCACTCCCAGTAATTAATGATTCTTATTACAATAGGGACTATTTAACGTAGACTATATCACCTATAAGAGTTTAGCATATTAGTTTTATGAGTGACATGGCTTAATAATTTTTGTTTTCACTAGGCAAGACCCCATGATACCATTTTGAAGAATATTTTAAAGTGATCACGAATCATGATCAATATCTTAACACCTCTTTCTAGTTATACAGTAATGTGAAGGACTGGGTTTGGGAATAATTAAATTCTGATTGCCAAATGTAATATAAGAAAGATCCAGTCCGCCTGTTAATGCTATTATAGATGTGTGGATAGTTATCACTTTCCCGATCGTTCATACCGTGTAAGACTATTTCTTATTAAGTTATCTGGAAAACAATTTGAGTTCGTAATGGTCTTGGTAACGTGGCGGCATGGCCACAGGGCCTATGGAAGAACTCTTGGGGCTGATCATACCCATTCTTTCTACGAGTATTTCTTAATGTATTAGTTTCATAGTTTAAAGGATTTATCAACGGTGACATGAATCCGTGTGATAGAGTAAAATGTGGAATGTTTAAAACAGAAGCTTTTTAAAACTCTTCTTCCATTGCAAGAAGACGGGTCACTCCAAGACTGGTTGTCCAGGTGAAACACTTATTGAAACACTTCAAAGCCGTCGTGGCTACGACTTAACCATTCAATCTTAAGTCTATTGCTTTCAGTCCTATATTTCTAAGATCAACCCACCCGGAATGGTAGGACCTAAAGGAAAACTATTCCAGTCAATATGGCTCAGTTTGGTGATCATGGTAGGTGAAGTCGGCAAATGCAGTCTGGATACCTACCCAGAATCTTCAAAAAAAGGGGGAGATGTTGAGTCGGCTTCCGGAGAACTCTAACAGAGCCTCCAGAGGCTCATAAAGAGCCCCAGCCAATCAGAATACGATGGAACATTCTAGAGTTCCAACGTGGCGTGATACTATTGGTCGGTATCATAATATGTCGTTAATGGATTGGCTAACATCTATAAATACCTATGATTTTCTGTAACAAGATTGAACCTTTTAGTAAAGTGCTTCCCACACACTTTGTCCCTTCTCTCTGGTGTTCAAGTCGGTGTATAGTTCTAGCTCCGGGGTACGGAACTAGCTTAGGGAAGCGAATATAGCGTTCACAATCGGCTAGACGTAACAGTAGGCGAGCCAGACCACCATATAACGGTAGTGGCTACGGCCAGGAGAGAAGAGATTTAAAATAGGTAGCCCTGGAAGGAAATACATGTATTATAGAGAACTTCTTAATTCAAATATTAAAACAGCTTAATCAAATAATCATACTTTAATCTAAAAAATAATAGAGTTTGTACCTTATAATATGATAAAATTTGATAAGATATCCGTAAATTTTGGGTTTGATCCCATTCGGCAACTTGGGTACCAACTACTGAAGGATTTGAAAACGGAAAAAAGACAACCATCTAGTACCCTCTTGTTTTTATCTCTTTTTCTGATTGAATTCAGTTGGTGAAGAATACCTCTATCAAAATATTATCAGTTTTAGCATGTAATTACCTCAAGTGACTGTATCTATAATGTGAACTGTTTTATGACTATCATATTCCTAATTCTAACCTACGTTAGTCCCATAGTTCAAAGGAGTTATCAACGGTGATGTGAATCCACGTGGATGAATAAAATGCGAAATGTTCAAAACAGAAGCTTTTCAAAACTCTTCTTCCATTGCAGAAAAAAGGGTTGCTCCAACGCTGGTTGTCCAGGTGAAACCCTATTGTTTTTATCTCTTTTCCTGACTGACTTCAGTTAGAAAAGCATACCACTGTCAAAATATTATCAGTTTTAGCATATAATTACCTCAAGTGACTGTATCTATAATGTGAACTATTTTATGACTATCATATTCCTAATTCTAACCTACGTTTATAAATATTATAATGCATATTTTGTTTCTTATGTAACTATTCTAAAAGGATTTTCAAAAGAGAAAATTATAACTTTACATAATACTTCATTTATACCAATGGATTTTATTCTTCGTATCACTGGTGATGATGATGACGATGAAGTGAATAGTGATACTAACAACAAGCAAGATGAACAGTTGAATGCTATTTCAAATCATAGTTCAAATGTACTTCAATCACTTGATAATGCATCATTTCAAATCATTCCAGAATATGGTAATCTACTTCCAATGAGTTCAATGAATATATCTATACGATTTAGTCCAAAATATTTAGGCTTAAAAAAGTATAAATTAATTGTTGATGTTGTAAATGTTGGAAAAAATGCACATTGGTTACCAATATCTACTGTGTAAGTTATACTAATAACTGGAAACGTTTTGAAATAATTCTATTTAAAATATTGAAGTTTATCTAAGTTTTTAATTATGTTTTATCTTTCATAATACTTCATTCGGTCCATAGGTAGATACGCCCTCAAATGCCCTGGTACGGACAAGAGTAGGGTGAATACGCTCTTCCCCTCGAAATGCTTTCATAGCCCCTGCCAGGGAAGTCCTACTCACTGCCTTCTCGTGGCATTACTGTTGTTTACGAAATTGAGAGGACGAAAAGCGAATGTCCAACGCTTTAACCGGGCTGGTGGACACGGAAAGTCCACCTAGGGGAGTTGGAAAACCCTGATTCAAAACCAATGGTGCGCATAGGCTTCAGTATCCTGAAGGAACAAATGGTGTATGAATCAATCGTTGGTCACCGTCTACCATGAGACTGTATCTCCTTAAGATGCTCCACTGCCTTGTGGATCAGATCTTTAGGTCAAAGGCTCCGGGTGTGGCCCCGTAAGAAAACCACCTGCTTCAGTTTGGGCATCTGGGCAGTATCCCGGCCCTCACACAAATCTCACTTGATTTGTATGTATCTGGTGCCCGTTTGTACCAATATTTATGTGTACAAATAAATGAATAAATAGGTAGTTACTATTTGTTTTTTGTCTGGGGATATTAGTCTGTTAGAAAAAATCTGGAAAACATAGTGAATTGTAGTTTCATGCCTGTTTAAACTCATTATCAGTGAGTTCCATACATGTTGCTACAACAGGAGATCAGTTACAGACGGAATAGTGGTAAAGTCTCTGACTATAAACTATAAAGAAAATTAATTTCCTCAGGATTTTAGATATACATGGCAGAAGATTATCAACCAGAAAGAAACTCCTGTTCAAATTTTCGTGGTACGTAACTTCAGAAAATGCGTGTCTCAATGTTAAGTCACTTAGAGTAGTTGTTTACGAAAAAAAAACTACTTACGGTTGATCTGTAATAAATCCGATTTTACTTTGAAGGAATTTCGATTCTGTTCATCTAAAGAAAACAGGCAACAGATAACAAAACTCACCATATAAATAACTGAAGGTTGTTATTTTGTTGTTTCACTATCAAATGTAGTCATAAATATTTGCAGAAGGTCAACAGCGCTGAGCTTAATAATTACGGCATCAATAAAATGCCTTCATAGCTGTTCTTATTGTTCTCTTCACATTGGTTGATGTATTTATTTGATTAAAAACTATTCAAACATTCTTGCGGATGAATATCGGATATTCGGTTTGTATTCTATGATATATATATATATGTAATATGATGAACGTTTTTCGGAGATTTTTCAGTTTGATTATGTTGACAGTGAGAAACTTTATATTGATGACAATGAAAGATGCTTGTTTAACATCACAACTTGACTAAAATTGGTAGTGTTAACCATTAGGTACCGCTGTGATGACCTTCAGGTAACACATTTGTACTTGTCTTGAATGCAATATATTTGTTCCTTTGTAAAGTTGTAGGTGTGCTTTAATATCCAAATTTTTATGTTTATTGAGCTCTAGGATAGAAAAGAGGTCTTGTAGAAGCTATTCCATGTTGAAGATCTTCAAAAACATATATATATATATATATATATATATATATATAGTTATCGTTATCTGTATTATTAAAAATAATAAGCATAATTTGACGTTTCTTCATACAGGGCTATCCGTCCAGATGTAATTGTAACACCGGAGTCGATAAATTTGAAAAGGTGTTTTATTAATCATCCCTATACCATTGAAATGACATTAACAAATCAATCAATCGAGCCAGCTAGCTATCAATTTGTTGAACAGTTAGCAACAGTAAAAGTAGTAAAAACTATAACAACACAAATTATCACAAATCAAGAAGGAGATTCTAGTGAAGATTCAAAGTTACAATATTGGATAGATAAACCAGAGGTAGAATATTTTTATTGTTTATCAAATACTATTACAATAATTGTTTGATTTTGTTTTTAACATATTTACTCTGACTGATTCGAACTCAGGACATTAACATTGTTAGATGCCGGTTCAGTAGTCTAGAGGTTAGGCGCTCAAGCGCGATACTGATAGGTCCTGGGTTGGAATCTCGCGAGGCGGGATCGTGGATGCGCACTGCTGAGGAGTCTCACAATAGGACGAAACGGCCGTCCAGTGCTTCCAGGTTGTCCATGGTGGTCTAGCTTCAATTGACTCATGATTTCAACTATATTCCTATTTAGTCAAAACAACTATGATCGATTATAAATATTTAACTGGCTTATGTATATACATTTCAAACAGACCTACTTTTAAAATCAGGTTAGATAAATGTGACTAAAAGTACTGTCAACTCAACCCTGGATGTATTAAACAATTTTTGCTCTACTATTGTGTTATTGTTTTCACTAGGGTCATGAAATGTGTTTAATTAAACTGGATAGATTAGGTATTTCTACTTATATTAAAAGAAAAAGTAACAACACCAGACTAAATGTTCCAGACTTACGATAATGCTAGGTAATCTTTTTTTGTGAATACTCATAACCTGTAATTCTTTAGATAGTTTGTTAATCTAAACCTAAATGATTTAAACCGAGACTCACAATTGATTGATCACTGGGTGGTGATCAGTGTCATACGTATCAAGTCCGTCTTAGTACTGATCGAATGCTATCGATCAAGTTGCTATGTGGCCACTAGTCTAGCTGGCTCGACACTGCATGCACTATGTTGAGATAAGATGATGGTTTGAGGTGGTCGACAGGAAACCCTGGACCCGGGTTTCGTGCTACTTGACGCTTGTCAGCTAGGTGTACCTGTAATCTTTAGGGAACTGGTGCTCCCTGACGGATTCGAGGCTGGATCACCCAGCTTCACAGCCAGAGACGTTACCACTGAGCTATTCAGGCCGTGACCGACCTCCTGTAAAACTGAGATGTAATCACAATTGATTGATTACTGGATAATGATCAATGTCATGCGCGTCAAGTCCTTCTTAGTGCTGATCGAATGCTATCGAATGCTATTGAAAATATATAAAAAAAGAAAACACTCGCGATCTCGTTATGAATATTACGTGGTTCATTCATCAAATTCAGGTTTATATGCTCATCTTTGAAACTAACTCTTTATTGAAAGGTTAATGACCTTAATTGACTGACTAAACTAAAGTAGGTTGAACAATATTTGATGATCAATTCAACTACTTTCACTAGCAAGCTATTGATTCAATGTCTTGATACTGAGAAACTAATTATCATTTGAAATACTCATAACGGAGAAGGTTTATAGCTCAGGTGGATGACTTTGATGGAGTTTTATTCTCTGAGCTGAAATACTCATAATTTGTACAAATTTGAAATAGAATATACATTAAGATTTTAACATACATGTATATGGATGTTATTTCTATAATCTATATTTAACACTTTCTTACAGGGATTTATTAATGGATTAAATTCTGTTCAACTCTCTATAACATTTAAAGCAAAAGTATTAGGATTAATTACAAGTGAATTATGCTTTAAAATATGTGGTATTAATGAAAATCCACTGGTAAGTGTTTTATTTTTTTAAAAATTCATTCATATATTACTGTTATTGTTTAATCTGGGATCACCGGGTAAGTAGTAGTGAGGTTAGACATAGGGTATTAGGGAATGATGGTAAATCAGTTGATGAGGTCATGAATCTTCATCGACTGAGATGGTTGGGCCACGTGTTACGTATGCCTGAACACCGATTTCTACGACGCACAATGATAACTAGTATTGGTGATGGTTAGAAGAAAGTTAGGGGCAGCCAAACCAAAACGTGGCATCAGAGCTTGAAGTCACTAACTTCTAGTGTGAGCCATGTTGGTAGATGCAGAAAACTTGCTTGGGGTCCGTGTGACTATCGTAACCAATGGTTGGAGACTGTGTGTGACATGGCTCAGAATCGATCACAATGGCGCAGGTGTATACACTCTTTATCTTCCCTCAAACCTTGAGAATAAAATTGTTTCATATCTTTCTTTCTTCATGTACTATACACTTGTAAACAATTTTTCTTTTATATATTGCCACCACTAAATTAACTACTTCTATGAATTCGGTGTTCATCTTGTTGTGCTAACGAGGTATGTCAACTTGAACCGATGCATATATGTGCCTGGTCCTATGTTGTAGCTGACTGACTGACTTCTCATCCTTAATAAGCATGAAATAAGAAATAATGCGACAAAACTGTGTCAAATAAATTAATTAAATATGTTTTAATGATAAAATTTGCATTAAATAATCACTGAATAGTAGTTAATGTTATGTTTGTTTAGTCCCTAGCGTCGGTTTAATTTTATTCATTATATTACAGTATGCCTAATGATATGATGATGTACTCAAAAGTTGGCAAATGAAAGGGTCATAGTGTTTCATTTGAAAACCTCTTAACTGATAAGTGTATGCAATCGATCAAGGAACAATTTCGTCTTCAAAGATGTAGATACAAATATATATATATATATATATGTAAATTGGTACCTATACATGAGATTTGGTCTAGCCCAATAAATTTCCTTCTTCACTCTTAGACTTCACACTCGGTAACTGGTTTGGGGTTCGGGCACAGGTAGTTTGTGTATCAATATCAAACGCAGACACTATGCGTTGTAACGCCTACCGGTCTAAGTGATCTGACATTGCATACAATATGTTTTGACGTTATATATATATAAATTAGTCATCATATTGCTATCTTTGGAATCATTTATCTCGTGTGAGATCATTGTGTTTGTGACGCAATTCATCGTAGGGATAAAATTCTCGTTTAAAACAAATACTGAATGAATATCATCAAGTTTGCTGTGTGAAAGCTATTTCAAATCCGAAAGAATAAATGGTTTTTCACTTGAGAAGAAGCCTCGAATAGATTTAATCAATAAACGTTATGAGAAGATAAGTGGTTGGGACCCAAATATGGCCAATGAAATGTTTTAACTTTACTAATAATCCTGTCGAGAGATCGTATTAGTTTAAACGTTCTCATAGAATATTCAATAACGTCTTTGTTAGACTTAGTAGGTATCAAACTGCTCGACAGATTCCTGTTAATAGTAGTTTAAGATTACAACTGACTTACGAAGTATATAAATGATGATGCTGAGGGGTCGTATTGTAGTGAGCAAGAACACAGCTGGGCACAATCGAATGTACTTAATCACAAATTACAAACTATCTTATTGAAATCTGATAACCATACAGTAACTAGTTAATCTGCAAAATAACAATCAATTGTCTTAATCTTGATTGTTCCTTCTGTAAATATCAGTCAATCTTCTCTGATTTCATTGTTCATGCATTTTCACACTGATTGCACTTCGTTCTTATTCTTTTCTTATCAATCTTCTGCCAAAATACATTCTATGCCTGACCCTCCCATATACTACTTATGTGGGTATAAGTAATTCACACCACAGTATTATAAGATAACATGATAACATAAATCAGTATAGTGAATACTAATCAATATAATAAAACTGCGTGAAAATAGTAGAAAAATGGGAGAGATGTAATATCGCAGTTATTCTAACAGTATTTTTGAAAGCATAAGTGAGACCTTCATAGGAAAGGCCCAATACAGATAATGAATGATATAAGGGCCGTCAGAGATAAGAGTTCGTAATTTAAAGTGTAATGATTTTGTTTTATAATTTAAAACAATCAAACAGTCTGAGAGCATTTTCTTTTCAAAAATAAAATCCAAATGGAAAATCAGTAAATTTCAATCATTTGATAGTGTAAACTATGAAAATTCTGCACTTTCGACAAATCTCCCTACACTAAGGAGTCAAGAATTTAAACAAGCAATGTACAAATATTAACCGCTGTTGTAGACTATAGGAATTCTTTCAGTTCCTTGTTACACTGAATTTTTCGATGTGAATGGCAGAGAGATATGGATGTAGGATCAGTTGACCCAACTACAGATCATGAAACTCCCTATAAACACAACTATCTGTTTGGTAAATAAGATCATTACTTGGTTAATGGAATAAATAAAATCAGTTAAGTTGTCAAAAAAGAATTAGAGGATTTTACATTTTCTCCATTTGAAATTGTTATTCTGATAGTAAAAAGCTATTTAACTTACTAGTACTTACATAATATTAGAACTTATCATATGATCAAATTCACTTGCTATTGTTTACTCGAATCTTCTCATTGACGTTTAGGACTGCAGTTGGGACTGATCGGTTGCAGTCCTAAATGTCAATGGGAAGATTCAAGCAAACAATATGAAGTGAATTTAAACTTCACCCCATTGCACAAGCAAGTGGCTATCAGGTTTCAGTAGCTAAGTAGATAACGCGATGGAGTTTGAAGCGAATGGTACTGGGTTCGAGTCCCAGAGTGAACGACAACTCTCAGATGCAGGTACATCCAGCTGATGAGTCCCAAATAGGAAGAAACGTGAGTCCTGGATCCCACTGCTAGCCACTATCAATCTTTGCTTATCATATGATCGTTTATCATCAATTAACCAACTTACAATGTTTAAAGATGACTTATATCATGGAATATTACTAGCTGGTGAATTGTTAAAATTCAACCAACACTAAATTCGAACAAAGTCAGAATAACAACTGATGGATAATAATTTGATTTCACTAAATTTACTGATTCCTTATCAGTTGGCTACAGTATAATGAATTCATATTATTCTGCCTTGACCCTTGTTTTCATTTTATTCAAATTCATAAAGAGGACTAACATTTTTGAAGTTATGTGCTGTTTTCGTTGGCGACTCCTAACCGCTGTATATTCATAACCCTACCAGGGCTCGAATCTAGGACATACGATTCCATTTTGGTCATAATATATTCAAACTACTTAATTAGTACCCAGTAGTTTACATTTTCAGCTTTCGTTAATTTAAGGCACATTTCAACTATTATCTAGTGCTATCAGTGACAACCGCCTTCCTGATGAAATGATTGAAATCTATCAATCGGTATGTGAAAACTACAATTTCCAAGTTCAACTTACCTCTACAAACTAACTAACTAAAAAGTTTATAAACTATTTCATTGTTTTATTTCCTTTAATAAAATATAGAAAATACCTGTAAAATGTATGGGAGAAGGTCCAGTGTTACATGTTGATCAAACAAAATTAGAATGGGGAACAATACCCGTTTTGCAACCAATTGTTAAAATATTAAGAATTTCAAATGAATCATGTATTGATGCTAATTATACTGCTAAGATGGTGGGTTCTGTTTTTCATTAGTAACCTTCGATATACACATTTTATGTTATGTAACTATCGTTTTTGAAATTGTACATTGCTATTCACTTCTTATGTGAGAAGGGAAGTCGATTTAAAAGAATTATTGACAGTTGGCTAAAAAGCATTTAACGATTCCAAATCATCAGATAACACATTTAGCTTATCCTGTGTAGTCAGTAGTGGTATACTGTTTTTATCAGACATAAATTGCCAGTGTAGATTTGTTTGATGAGGACTCTGACAAAATAGAGCGTCTGTTAACAGCTTTATGTAACAATACAGGTATAGTTTGGATGCGATTATCTCCCTCCAAGTGTAAAATACTGTTTCAGGACTGGCCTGTGTCAATGCCTGATTTAATTGTTGGAGGTGAACCATTTGGGAGTATTGACTGCTTCACTTATCTTGGGAGTCTCATCAGTCCTAATTGTCTTGTGTCTGAGAGAATCTCAGCAAGAATTCAAAAGGCCTGATTACTTTTCGCTAACTTGGGTCACTTATGGAGTAGGCGAGATATCCGTCTTCCAATCAAAGGGCAAGATTATTACGCAGCAGTTTGATCCATCCTGCATTATGAGTGTGAAACATGACTATTAAGAACATAGGATATTCTTAGGTTGCCAGTATTCGACTGTAGGTATCTTCTACGCATTGCTCGTCTATTTTGGGACAAATGATTAGGCAGTAACTGGGTTAGGAAGAGGATACTAGGTAATAATATGGTAGTAAATCTTTATCAATCGAGGTGGTTGGAACACGTTGTACGTATGCATAATCACCACCTACATTGGCGAACGATGTTGTATGATATAGGAGTAGTTGGAAGAAAGGCAGGGATGGGTAAACCAAAATATGGCACCAGTCTATTAAGTCATTATTCATCGGACTGAGTTGTGTTAACATCTGGGAACTACCTGGTTGGAGTCCGCGTGATTATCGTAACTAATATAACGGATTGTTCAAAATATTTTTCTTTGTCTGTCACAGGCATACTACGATAATACATTGTATGATATTGAGACTAGTTACGTCATATCATATCCAGGATTCACAACCTTATTAATACTAGATAAAACTTAATTCAACATAATTACAAGCAGTCACACTCAGTGATTTCGGAGTAGAAATTAATGAGAGGAAGGGAATGACATATTTAATAGTCAGTAGACTAAATGCCTGTTTGTACACCCCCAGTGATTAACCATATCTTGCTTTCACTGCCACATATTAGTAACCTATATTTAAGGAGTTTAATTGACATGACTCAAAACAATTTGCAAAGGTGCAGGTGGATTCGCTCTTTATCTTCGCTTAGATCTTAAGTTTCTAGAGTCCTCATAAAATTTTTATTATTTCACTAATCTACATTTTCTTGAATAGTATGTTCTATGGATAATCCTTTATATTACAACTAATACTGTTACGAACTCTATTAATCTTGAATTCGCTCTGACAATTCTATCTCGCCCTGTTAATGTGTGGCAACTTGTACCAATTTACACATGTTCCAGGTCTTACGTTACGTTTGACTGACTAAAATTGTTTATGTAGCCAAGAGATGTAACTTCAGTAGTCAAGCAATACGAACTAGGGGATCGATTTCTTGTTTGTCCATCGTCTTATTCATACATTCAATAAATGTATTTGCCAGCGAGATATCTTAAGGTAAAAGGGTCTTTCATGTGTTAACTATTGAAATTTCAGATTTAACCAAGTATAAACAGACAGTGACATATTGAGTAACTTGAAATGTTAAGGATAAAGAACTGGAAAATCTGATCCCTACTCCGTTTTTATTCCTTCACCCATAGAATTACCATACTTTATTAGAGTGGTTTATGTTTTGTCAACGGCTTCTGAACATTCTAATGCTGTTCATTGTTTCATAATGTTTAATACATTTCCACATATTTCAATTTTTACTATTAATCTCATTAGGTACGAAATGATACTGTTTATAAAGCTGAACCATCCTCTGGAAGTATTCCAGGTTATGGTCATGTGGATTTGAATATTATTGCAAATCTAGATGATATTATATTATTTAAAGATCAGTTAGTTGTACAAGTTGAAAACACATTACAACCATTGAAAATTGAACTAAGTGCAACTGGTCAAGGTGGTACAATTGTAACACAACCATCAATGGGCTCTGTGTTAAATTTAGGCTGTCAATTTAGTGTTAATCCAATGAGGAAACATTTTAAAGTTATAAACAAAGGAAGGAGATCACAACAAATAATATGGTCTATAGATGGACAATCACCACGTAAATCAATTCATATGGATGGTCAAGTTAGTTTTTGTGTTGATCAATTTATAATTCAGATGGGGTTTTGTGGAGAATTTAGTATTTTCACATTTGAAATCATGGGTCAATTGAAGCTA
>NC_031498.1:23209608-23218941 GCF_000237925.1 Schistosoma mansoni | reverse complement strand
GGCCGTCCAGTGCTTCCAGGTTTTCGATGGTGGTTTAGCTTCAATTGACCCATGATTTCAAATGTGAAAATACAATTTATAATTGTATTTGTTTATCAGTAATAAACATTTAGTATAATGTTCAAATTGGATGAATCAAATGTATAATAAATAGTTAAGATTTAATGGTTTGAAGTACATTCTTTTAGAGACCTATTCAATACTCTTTATTAGTACCTTCTTCTAAACTTTGGACGTTGGCGTCATCTCGTAGCTTCCATTCTTTGATCTTGTTTATTCTTTTTGAACTGTATCATTCAGTTAAACAAGAAAGAATGATAGTAATTTCAGAACACGATGAATTCATTATATATCGTTGTTTTCTTTTCAGATGTATACAACCTGTCATGTTTAATAGTTTCCATTGAATAACATAGTGTTAAAAACTAATCGTTAGCCGACAGCGAATAAACCGTGTATAATGTGGAAGAAGTTAAGAGTTAACGTTTTTAAAGGGAGGGGAGTTAATAATTGCTTGGATTAATAGTTCTAGGATATTAAAATAATTTCATTGGATAGGACGAAACTCGCGTCCTGGATTCCACTGCTAGCCATTATTCATCTTTGCTTACCAATTTCATTGGTTGTTATAGCAAAATTTTGGAAGTATAGGGAGAAAACGTGAATATGTGAGGCCATATCATTAAATTATGATTACAATTTGTTGAAATAGAAACCAAAAGGTTACCAAGGCAGTTTTATGTTAACTACAAACTGCTTTTAAAATGTAAAAGTCAAGTTTTAGTTTTTAATAGCTATAGCCTCTGTGAATTCTGATAACATGGAATTGGTCTGTTTCATGATCTGTTTGGATGAATTACTTCAATGAATATTGTGGCTCACGTCTAGTAGGTAGCATGCTAGTAAACTTCGTAATCCGCTTCCTCCTCTGAGGCACAAGTTCTTGGAATGTGCTCATGCTAGCTTGTATGTAGCTTAAGAGGAAAAAGTGAAAGACAATGAAATCGTCCTACCCTGCGAATACTGTCATTCTTGCTTTGTTCCAATTTATGACGGGAAGCAATTGCATATATTTTTCATTGTTTAGATTTCCGTTGAAGTCGAAATTAATTCCTCTTTTTTAGTTTTTATCCTGTCGAATTTTTCTGATACTACATCGCTGAGTGTTGCAGAAGCTTTATATAAACCATATTATTTTCTGGACATGTGTTTCTAACATCTTAACGACGTGGTGATTATTTGTGAACCATACACTTTTTTCACCCTACTCAATCTAAAATACTCTAGTTTGTTATAATAAAGAAATAGCTAATACAATCCTACATCGATGATAGTTACAAAACTTCACGATAAAGTAGGAAGTGTGCAATAACTGTAAGAATGAAACAAAACCTGTGACAGTAATTTATAGTCATATACAATTGATTTAGATTTGAGTAGTGACCACTGTCATATATGCCATGTCCTTTGTAGCTTTGATTGAATTCTGTCAATTATTTTGCAATATGGCCACTGATCTAAATGATCCAACACCGCGTGTAGTGTGTTGGAATATGAGATATTGGTTGGAGGTGGTTGACAGAGAGCATCAATCCGTTTAAAGTTACAGATACACGATGCTGACAAGCGCCTAATAGCCAAAAACTTAGGTTTAGGGTTTCCTGCCATCTACTTCCAACTACCATTTTACAGATTACAGGCATATTTAATACCAAAAGAACTTTAAAAGTTGAGTATGATTATGATGTATTTTTAAGCTTATTTACTGCTTTTTACGGATGTCCTAAAACGTTTTGCTTTGTTAAACTACTTGTTCTATAACTTATCTAAGTTTCGGATCTTTTATGGGAGAGAACAAACCAACTTCCAGTTGAAGAGGAAATTAGGAAAGCACTTTGGAATTGGATAGGACATACATTGAGGAAATCATCAAACTGCATCACGAGACAAGCCCTAACTTGGGATCCGGAAGGGAAGCGGAAAAGAGGAAGGCCAAAGAACACATCACACCAGGAAATAGAGGCAGATATGAAAAGAATGAATAACAACTGGAAAGAACTGGAAAGGATTGGGTAGGACATGGTTGGATGGAGAATGATGCTGTTGTGCGGCCTTTGCTCTTCCACGAAGGGTAACAGGCATAATCCTAGTCAAACTTTAAAAAAATCACTTGATCAGAGATTAATCATTTACTTACTAGTAATTTAAACTGAGTTGAAATTCTGAAGTTATATCGAGAAGTCATAATTGGTATAATTCAGTCATATATTGAGCGTAAAATAATCGGTTAATCAACTATATGAATGAACGGTGTTACGTTATACAATAAAATGGTTGATGTTATAAATATGAATCAATAGGTTTGGGGATAACTGACTGATTACAATCTTATTTTCTGGGATTGAGAAACAGACAATAAGATATAATGTCTGTTTTTACAATTTATTAGATAATAGTCTGACCAATAAATGAATGTTTGTTTTCGAAACTCCAGTTTTTTACTACTACGAAAATATCTTTTAAGTACGTTATCATATAATTCGCAAGCATTGTAAGCAAAGATGGATGGTGGATAGCAGTGGAATCCAGGACGCGCGCTTCGTTCTATTTGGGACTCGTCAGCTGGATGTGCCTTCATCTCATAGTAAATGTTCACTCTGGGACTCGAACCCAGTACCATTCGCTTTAGAGACTGACCAATTGCAGTCCTAAACATCAATGGGAAGATTCAAACAAACAATACTAAGTGAATTATCATATAATACTCAAAAGTAGAAGAAAACAATAATGTATATTTGAAGAGCTCATTCAACATTATCATCATCATTTGTTTTGTTATCATTTCGCTATAGTTATCAGATAAATCGGAATCAAGATGGTCAATTACACCACATCGTTTTGATCTTAATCCAGGAGCATCTACAGAAATTTGTCTAGAAGTTCAATGTGATAGGTGAGTTTTTAGTGAAAACAAACCTCGTGAGATAAAATTTCTAATAATACGGTAAACATAAAATGGGCATATTATTTTATAGATATCAATGCCAAGGTTGGACTTGATAGTTTCAAATAAATTGAGCATTAGATCGAGAGTTAATAATAAATCTATTTTACTTTGTTATATCCCAATGAGTGGAAAAAATTGTATTTCTGACGTTTCGTGACTTATTGTAGGACACTTCGTCAGAGTAAATAATGTCAGGAATACAATTTTTCTACTCATTGTGATATAAAAAAAAGATATTATTATTCAAATTCAGTGTTTGTAATTGAAGATGAAATTTCAATCAAAATCTAATATTTAGTCAGATATCAGCAACGTAGAATCTGAAATATTAATGCATCAGTTCATAACAAATTAGCATAGCTTGATAAATTATCAATACAAATCCTAGAGTTCTAGAAATGTGGTGTATGTTATTTATGTCAACAGACATAAGTAGTATGTAACACCAATCAAGATTTGAACGGCTGACAGCAGGAAGCTAAGAAGATCGAGTTGAACAGAATAGAAGGTGAAGTAGAAAGTAATTGTGAACTAGAGGAACCATACAGAGTGTAAAGAAATAATAGTGGAAATTTGCAAATACAGTATTCACCGTATAGTTCTCATATTTTACCACAGAACGGCCGTTTCTTCCTAGTATAGGATTCTTCAGCAGTGCGCATCCACGATCCCTCACGTGGGACTCGAACTCAGGACGTTGAGTCTCGCATGCGAACGCCTAACCTTTAGAGCACTGGTTCGTCATCCAATGGTGTTAATGTCTAACATAATGTGCTTACGAATGACTGACATAGAGAGGGAATTCTCGGAGTTCTGGTGAGCATCCGTGACCAGTGGAGTCCAATCGTGCTCGGTATGAAGCAGTTACCCACTGAAGTTAATGGAAGATGGTCGGGCAATATCGTGGATCGATTGAAGTTGGGCTTGAACGCCATTAGATTCCGGTTCAAAGGTCCTGGGTCCGAGTCACACCCACTACCAAGGATTTCTACACGAGCACGAGACGGCCACCTAATACTTTGAGTTGTACTATTAGTTTTGTTCCTAATGGCTTGATTTATCAAATGGTGCTTAACTAGATTGAGTATAAGATATGTTTGTGCACTAAGCCAATTATTCGAAATTCACACTTCAATATGTTGAAAAGGAATGAGAAGTTTAAGATGTATAGAAGTTAGTGACTTCAGAAGAATTAAGTTTTTATATAATCACAATATGCTTACTTCAAAATTATTAACACAAATCAACATGAAGAATTGTCATGGGCGATTGGTGAAAACTGATTTGTAGATCAATTACTCTCTAAGAAATTAAAACCTGACTTCTAGGTTTAATATTTAGCCACTATATCAACAGTTTAGTAAAAAACAACATCTTGGCGTTTGAAGTGATGAGTGCTAGGTTTCGGTTTAAATGTGAATATCATCACTGGGATGCGTTTTGAGATTTCACATTTTAATTAATTGTTTATTTATTTAAACACATAAATATTGGTACAAAAAGGCACCAGATATATATGCACCACACAAATCTCATTTGATTTGTGTGTGAGATCTGTAATACTGCACAGGTGCCCAGACTGAAGCAGGTGGTTTTCTTAGGTGACCACATCAGGAGCCTTTGACCTAAAGGTCTGATCCACAAGGCAGTGGAGCATTGTGAGGAGATGCAGTCCCATGGTAGCCGGCGACCAACGATTGATTCATCTGCTATTTGTTCCCTCAGGATACTGGAGCTTTACTTCCTCTCAATTTCGTGAACAACACCCTCGCCACAGTGAGAAGGCAAAGAGTAGGACTTCCCTGTCAGAGGCTATATACGCTTGGTCATGTGAAAGCATTTCGAGAGGGAGAGCGGACTCTCCCCACAACTAATGAAAGCTTTTTTTTATTGCTTGTAGTTTTCTAGTACTAATTACAATTACGTTTCTATTATATTTTAGTGCTAAGACAATTCATGAGAAAATTTTATGTCATTCAATTATTGGACGAAGTGCTAAATATTTAATTAAAACAACTGATGTTTCAATTGACTTTATTAAACCGATTATTGAATTATCTACAAGTGAACTATTTTATAGGATTGAAAAGGTATATATATGCATATATATTTATCAGTCCACGGTGAGACTATAATTTATCGATGACCTTTGAGAGACGATAAACTGATTTTGAGAGTGTCCACCTAATAACTAGGACTAAATGAGGGTTATAAATGAGTGTTTGAGGAATTAGAATTATGATTTACAGTTGATGATTAAGGTTAGAAATTAGATATAGGGTTTTCATCACGAGCTGACATCAGTTATAACGCTATTTAACCAAATGAATAAGTGAATTTCACGTCAAAATCCGAGACCTGTTATCTTAGACCTGATTAGTTCGTCCATAAATTAAAGTCTCACCCAGTCCACTTCTGTTTATTTTAATGTTAAGGAACTTAACTGGGTAATTTGTAAAGGTTATTATTTCTTTTGTACTTAACATTATGAATTACCATTAGCCAGATAGTCATTGAAAACTATACAATACATTTAGGTTTCATGACAGGATGTGCTATTTTTTTTGGATCATTACGTTGATTTCAGTCAATTCACATGCCTGACATCAGAGGGGGTATCTCTGTAGACAAAGTATTTAAATCATGCAATATCTGATCAACTCATCATTATTGAAGATACTCCTTGACAGTTGTTTTCTTCTATTTTTTAACTCTCTCTGATTAGCCTAGAAATATCTTACTGGAATAAAACATATCGAAGTTGTTTATAAGATAGGTAATTGTTGAACACTGTTTGAAAGTGGTAGTTAATTTATCATACAAACAAATGATGAATCATTTATAAAACATTGGCGAAATATTACTATCTTACTAAACTATTGCGTTTAATAATAGAATAGTTTAGTATGTACAGCATTTCTGTATAAATTTTGAAAGTGTAACGAGAGGATGAAGTTAGTTTGGAAAAAATTTTCAACGTGTTTAAGCAACGTATAGTTCGAATTGAAGTGGTTACACATCTTCTTTCCAAGTAGTTTTACATGAAAACTAAAAAAAATCTTGATGAAGCTTTGTCCTCTGAGCTGGATGGTTTGGTCGTGGAGCTCTCATCATTATTCTGAACGATATCATCAGCACAAAATTCAAGTAGAAGTCCTACGACCAAACTATTCACCTCAGAGAATAAAGCTCCATCAAAATTATCTACCTGAGCTACAAATCTTCTTCACTATCTCACTATAAACAATTAATAGTTTGAGAGTTGGCAATCAAACGTTTTCGAAAGAGGGAGAATGTGGTGTGATAAGAAGAGACTAGCAAGTTCTCAATGATACTTTTAGTATTGACAATTACTTGGGAATTACCAGGACAGGTTTAAAATAAGAACAAATTGTTTCTACAGACATAAAGGTGTTTTCGGAAACTACAAAGGCCTACGAAGCCTGAATTTATTTCATCCAATATTTCGTTACTCTCAAACGAATAGTTCACTCACTCCGGTGACACATGTGTCCACGATAAAATGCGGGACGTTGAGGCCTATATAAATCATAGCTTTTGTTACCTCAGTGATAAACAGGTTCATAGCATTATATTTTAAAGATTTGCTGCTCAATCTCAATCCATATGTTAACGTGCCTGAGCACCTTGATTAAGGACATAACGAACGGATTTAGGCATCAGCTTACTTTGACATTGGTCTATAAACTTCATTCGATAAGAGTTAAACGTTGGTCTTTTAGTCATTTCCCATAAATACCCTATCTCCATATAGAACAATTTCGAAAATAACGAAAAATGAGCTATTTTATTCATTTTACCGTACTTTAGGCACCATCTGATGAACTATCTACACAATTCAATCATTTCACAATGACTAATAAAGTCGATTTATTATTAACATGTTTATTGGAAGTTTGCAGTCCATTCAATTTGTTGATTGATGAAGTTTATACATCTACAACGGTAAGAACAGGATACATTTCTAAGATATTTAATTAACTTTTACAATTGTTCTTTTAATTTAAAATCCTCATTTTGAATACCGAAAGGTAAATTGATCCCAGTAACAGGTTTACAACTAGTTGTCCATTGAAGTGACACCAACTGCCAGAGAGAATTATATCACTCATCCAAATTTTCATGTTAATTAGCTTAGATTCAACGCTTGATTTTTAGAATCGATCACAATGGAGTAGGTGTATACACTGTTTGTCTTCCCTTAAACTGTGAAATCAAAATTGCTTTATATCTTTCTTTCTACCAACTCATTCTTTTTTCCTGTACTATATTCTTATGTGTAATCTTTCTCTTATATATTACCACTATTGAATTAACTACCTCTATGAATTCGGCGTTCATTTTGTTGTGCTATTGAGGTGTGGTAACTTGGACCGATGCATGTATGTACCTGGTTCGGCGTTGTAGCTGACTAACTGACTATCTGACCTGTCAAACGGAGTCGCAGGTAAAAACGGAGAAATAAGGCTGGTTACAATTTGACGACCGATTCTCATACATTACGTAGATGTATTACCAAGATTTATGGATCCCACTTCATTGAAGCGAATACAAAGTTTATAATCGAAAATGATGGTGAAGAATATATATACATGTATATATTTCCTAATATTCGGTTAACCTTTTATCAAAGATTTTTTTTCTGGTTAGCGTTTTTTTTAGCGAGTTGATTTTCTACGGGATGGGGTCGCTAACCCCATGCCCAACCCTCCTCCTTTACCCGGGCTTGGGACCGGCAGTAACCCCCAGAGGAGCTACAGGCGGAGTTTTATCAAAGATTACTGAATACAAATGATACGATAAAATATGCCTTAATAATGATTGTAATGAGTAAGCTAATAAAATGTTTTCTCTAGGACGATCAACTATTAAAACCTAGTCACATCTTGAGTTTGACTCCGTATTCCCAGATCCGTGAAACTCAAACTATCAAAGTTGTTGTTCGATAGTTTAACCACCGAATTGTTTGTAAAAACAATTTATATATATTCTGTTCAATAAATGAACGAATTAGGCGGCATACATTTAATAAAAATAGAGAAGCAATCTCAGGAAGTTCAATAACTTTGGTACTAACAATCACAAAGTATTGAAATGTATCAAGGGTTTCAGTGATGACCGCCACGATTGTATAATGCAGGTTCAGTTAGGTTATGGACTTTCTATATTGATAAAAACAACGATCGTTTACTGCCGCTTGTAGATATTGAGTTATTAAGCCTCCAATTTCGTAAAAGAATGTTTTCTAAGTTTCCATTTCGTATTTGTTGGACTGAATTACTTATTTACGCTTGTTACTCTTCATAGAGCATAGGCCACTTGTCGGAGATCTCCAACCAAATTCTGTTATTTCAAAGTGTTATTCATTCCTAAGATATCTGGTACAATATGTTCTTTGGTTTGCATGTTTTCCTGTTTCATTGACGATTACAAGTTAGGGCTTGCCTTGGGATGAAGAGTAATATACACTGAATGTCTAGCTCCATAAGAGTTAAAAATCTGGTATTCACATATGAATATTTCTACAGAACTATGCTTTAAATAATACCCATTCATGAAGTCATGAGTATGAATTACAGCAAGGAATTCTGTAGCTTATACATAAAATGTGATATTGATGTATGGCAGTGAAAGTAAGATGTGATTAGCCATTGAGTCTTAACTGAGAGACCTTAACTATTTAATATGTGATTTCCTTCCTATCATTGATTTTTCGCCCTGGACTCAGTGAGTGTACGTCGTGTTCACTCAAATACTGACTAGCTTATTCCCTGATTCTCTATATTTGTTCGTGAGTTGTGCATCTGGTTTAGCGTGACCCAATCTGAGTATCCAACCTGGTCATCTGTTTTATTACAATATATCATAAGAATATATTTATATTCTCCCCTCATATCAGATATTAAAACCATTTTCAAATATATTTTTTTGATAGACATTTCAAATAAAACCATTTGAATCGAAAGAAATTACAGTTTCGTTTAATCCAAAGTATAAAGATGATTTAATTAGTAGAAGAGCTGATGAACTGTTATTTATCAAATATGCTGAGCATCCACAAACTGTAAGTTATTACTGACGTCACGTTCTTTGGTAAATTTTTAAATTATAAAATGATGCTAGTTAAAGTATTTGTTAAGTTGAAATCATGAGTCAATTGAATCTAGACCACCATGGAAAACCTGGAAGCATTGGACGGCCATTTCGCCTTATTGTGGGACTCCTCAGCAGTGGGAATCCACGATCCCGCACTCGCGAGATGGATGCGCACTGCTGAGGAGTCCTATGATAGGACAAAACGGCTG
>NC_031498.1:23198146-23209408 GCF_000237925.1 Schistosoma mansoni | reverse complement strand
TGAGGAGTCCTATGATAGGACAAAACGGCTGTCCAGTGCTTCCAGTTTTTCTATGGGTGGTCTAGATTCAACGGACTCATGATTTCAACTATGATTATTTGTTAAGTCTGTTATTAGTTATTTTATTCACCGAAAATGACGTATGATTTAAGAAATGATGGTTAATGGTGATCAGTGGAGTGAAGGATAGACGTTTCGTTCGAGGTAGGACCCGTCAATTGAATCTACCTGCAACCTAGTGTTGATGCTAAGATTGAGAAATCAGTACATTTTGCTTGAAGCATTGAAAGCGTTATTCATTGAGCTACTGAGAACAGACAGCCGCTAGTTTGTGCGATGGGTACGAATTTTATCATTTATTTGTAAATGTTTGGATCTAATTGATTCTGTCTCACTTTTATCCTGGTGTGATACAACCTATTTTATTTAGATACCATTGAAAATATTATCTTCATATATGTGTGATGAGTTTTCATCATTACTCTTTTCATTTACTATTACTGCCTAGTATGTGTGTATCTTATACTCTTTTTTTTCTGCTTGGTAATATTTCACCTTCTTATGGTAATTGGATTACTCTCAGATTAGGGTCCCGGAAATTGTTAAATTTCGTTGAAATCATGAACCGATCTAAGTTAAGCCTCCACTGTTTTTTGAGAACCAAATTTTAATTCATTTTGATCACAGTTACGTTTAGACTCCAATTCGATAGTTTTCTAGTGTCCATGAAAACATACCTGTATGAGTAAAAAGTCTTAAATCTGTCTCGACGCCTTTTTTATGCAATATACCACACTACTCACACATAGTGAGTAGTTTGATACTCTGTTTTTAAGTATTTTTTAAATTTTTTCATCGTGTAACCTTCTTCAATGCAAAGTTTTTTTATTTTCTAAAATTTGCTTAGACCAAAAACATAGTGTTCGATTCGTTTCCAGGACTCGCCAGTTGTTTTGTTTGACACGACCATTAGCTGCCTTCTGAAATAAATCGGCTGTTGTACGTTAATTCTTGTTCATTTATTCAAACGGAGTAATTTATGAAGAAAAACTATAGCAAATAAAATGGTGGACTAAATCAATGTCACAGAGGGTATAACTTCAAACAAATGTTTTTTATGAGTAACACTACTGTATTCTAACAAACCACAAGTATTAAGTAGTACATGAATAGTCACCATGATACCATCTAGCTCATGGTGTTGTTAATATTTTTCAAAATACATAGTGCTTACCATGTATAGTAATTTATAAGCGTTTACATCCTTTGATTCCTGTTTAATAAACTGTTTATATACTTTCAAGCTCTTTACTTGTCCTAATTATTGAAAAAACACATCTAATATGGTTATTCATCATTTGTTAATGATCACTTTCGAGTTCTGATTAGTGGAAATCAATAATATTTTGTTCAGTTTCCTTTCATGAAGCGTTCAACAGTTTTAACCCATTTAGATACAGTCAACAGAAAATTGTGACTATATTTACTTTTCATAGTTGAAAGCGTGAGGGTTCTGGCTCGAGACTGGTAAGTCCTGGGTTCGAATCTCGCGAGTGCGGGATCGTGGATGCGCACTGCTGAGGAGTCCCAAAATAGGACGAAAAGGCCGTCCAATGCTTCCAGGTTTTCCATGGTGTTCTAGCTTCAATTGACTCACGCTTTCAACTATGAAAATACTGAAATCTCCACAAAACCCCTTCTGATAAATAATATTTACTTTTGTTTTTCTACTACAAAATATAGGACGCCGTACGATTAATTGGTGAAGTACATTTTCCAAATCTTCAATTTGGTTCTAATATAATTGACTTCGGTTGTATATTAAATCATACAGAAATGACAGAACATTTGAGTATGAAAAATATTAGTCCTCTACCGGTGAAATTTCGTTGGAGTTTACTTATTGGTGATCGGCCAAATATTATATTTAAACGTCAAGCACGATTAACAGAACGTCAACTTCCTATTAACGTTCAGAAATTAGCTCATGCTGACATAACTGATGGTAAAAACACTGAAAATAACTTACAAGATATTTGTAAATATACTGAAGAAACAGAACATGAAATAAGCACCAATGAACAACACAATGAATTCAATCAAACCCTACCAATATTCGAGATAAATAAGCCAACTGATGAACATATACCAGATGATAATCTAAATCCTAATTTATCTTCTCCTGAAAACAGTATATTACATAATTTGATTGAAGAAGATGAAGATATTGTACCATTAGGTATTGAAGAATTATTTGATATTGTACCACTTTATGGTGAAATTAATCCAGGTGAAACAATATCTTTAAGTTGTACATTTTATGGACATTCAAATATAGATGCATCTGTATTAGCTTTATGTGAAATTGATGGTGGTCCTGAATATAAAATTGAAATAAAAGGTTCTGCATCAGAAATTAATTTTCAATTAGATCAAACGGATATTGATTTAGGATATAATCGTTTAGATAAACCAATGATATATGAATTTAATATATTGAATACAGGAAAAGTACATTTTGAGTATACCATTCATTTTCATTCAAATTTATCATCTAATAATGATCATATTCAACAAACAACCCTATCAAAATTGACTCAATATGGTCAATTTGATATTAAACCCTATTATGGACAAATAAATGGTTATCAATCACAATCTATTCAAATTACTTTTATACCATTTAAACCAGGTTATTTTGAACAAGAATTAAATGTTCAAATAGCATATTTTTTACCTAAGCTTATTAAATTACATGGAATCACTGATTATGCTCATTTAAATTTAAATTTACCTCGTGTATGTATGATTCAGTTAAACAATCAACAGTTCAATAATGATCAATTATCAATATCTCATTATAATGATCCTACTGTTTATCAGTTCACGATGTCGAAATTATTGGATCATTTATATCATGAAGTGATCGGTTTAATTGATTTATGGGAAAAACAACAACAACAAAATATCCCAATTGTTTGTTTATGTCATACAATCTTTTCAGATCCATCACAGAGAGTTCTAGCTTCTGTTAAAAGTACCAATTTGGATCGAATATTTATGCATGATATAAATTGTCCTATAATGAAAGCAATAAAACAATTTTTATCAAATCATTATGAGGTAATGAATAATTTTCCCCCCCAAATATTAAAACTTATACCAGATTTAAATTTACAATTGGATGCAGAACGTGAATATATATGTAATCTATTAAATTCTATTGAAGGAAATGGTTTGAATTTTGAAAATGATGTTACAGAAACAGAAGAACGAAAGAGACCATGTTTTGTAAAAAAGTAAGTTTCTTGTTAGATGGTTTATAGAAATTGGCAAGAAGCTTTAGATCTAAAGTTTGAGTTAGTTAAAACTGGTCTTCAATGTTACAATGAGTCTTGAAATAGGCAGTGCTTTCTATAGGATTCTAAGCCATACCATCCAATTTCGGAATGTCGTAATTATCCAGATAGCAAATGACCGCATATACGACTCAGGTATTTACATTGATTAGTCGTGCAATAGTAACCAGTATTGTCTGTCAAGTACTTTAGTACAGCTTGATCACTGAAATTAGATCATCACTAAGGACAATAAAAGCACAATATTGATTATTAGACAGTGATTAGTCAATGTGAAGTAAGGTTGCCATCTAATTGAAATGTGATGTGTGGGCGAAAATGACAATGATAGGTTGTTTTGCTGAGTCAGACATTAGATAGGATGACAGGTGTTATATGTGTTATATATTCCCCTATCCTTATTATGTATTGACAGTTATTGACTGACTATTCCTTGTTGTCGGATTTTGGTGCGGAAATATATTGACGTTATATTCAGGCTAATCTCGTGTTCTTGATCTGAGTTGTGTTGAAGTCTTGTAGAATAGACACTGGGTGGGAATCTAGTGTAGATATTCGTCTAAGGTTAATTAACGTCCCACATACGTGTAAAAAGTGAAAGGACTGTTATAACAAGAAACCCTAGCGTTATAACAAGTATCCTACCGTTTATAACAAAATGTATTTTCACAGACTGATCACTTGAGTGAGGCAGATTTCACGATACGTAGTTCTCATATTATATAAAACTTTGTAAATTATCTTCGTAATCCAGAAAATTACATAAACGAATTGATATTAGATTGGATGTCAGTGAAATTTACTAAAGAGCCTTAATAAGCACAAAATTTAATTTAATTTCGGCTTATCACTGGTTAGTGCAGGAATACCCAGTGGAATGTTACAAAAGACGATTTAAAAAAATACATTTAACACTTTGTTTCTGAGTGACACAAATTGAAAGTAACCTAAAAATCAGTTAATACATTAGTAATAGTCAGTAAGTCAGTCACTGTACTGTACTGTACATTTAACTTAATATAAGACTATTACCAATGCTACTATTTAGTTGTTGAAGACAGTCAACATTTAAGATCTATTGATGTATATGTTTCTAAATATTGTTGTCACGTTTACATAACCAGATCTTAAGTAAATGTGGTTAGTCAGTAAACTATACACACCATACTTAGTTGACTGGGATATGTTAAAACAATTCATTGTTCATTTAGTTAAAGATACTCTCTAAAGCAGGTGTAGATGAAGACATACTTGAAATGATTATAAGAATGATACAAACGAAATTCATGAGTTTGTAGATTTTCGACTTGAACTGCAAATGTTGTCGTAATGACCCGAATCCTTGAAATGTGAATGTTTCAGTGAATAATGGTGGTAGAAAAACAGAGTATGAAATCGAGGAAGACGTGAAATTCAGCATTATATGCAGAGTCCCGGTCAATTTTCCGATGTTTAAATAATTCCGTTTACTAAAGATAACAATGATAATATCATCCAGAGATTTCTGATCAAACTTATGCTAATAAGAACCATATGCACAGTCTTAACCCTTCTCATAGATTTAATCTAACATTCTGTCACAGGAATAATTATTCATTGTGCTGGGCATTTCGGCTAGATTTAAATAATTTGAATGATAGAACAACAGGAGGGATTTGGTATTGACAACGAAGGATTGCTTCCGTTCGGTACACTATGTCTCACTTAACAGAGGGAATATTACTTAACCAATGACTATAAATAGTTATAAGTTAACAAGAAAACAACAACATTGTAACTAACCTAAAATTATAACGGAAAATCTAGTGAATCATTTGTTCTGAATGGTTCAATGATGGAATAAATTACTCAGTGGGATTTATCAGACTATGTAATAGAATAAAACAAAATACGAATTTTTTTAATATATAGTTGAAATCATGAGTCAATCGAAGCTAGAACACCATGGAAAACCTGAAAGCACTGGACGGCCGTTTCGTCTTATTGTGGGACTCCTCAGCAGTGCACATCCACGATCCCGCCTCGCGAGATTCGAATTGTTAGAGTTTCTAACTTGTCGACTAGTTCACTGAAATGTCAATTTCTAATCTAATTATTTTCTAAGATTATTTCAAAGTCAGAATACTTACTCATGTGTCACTTCATTTTATGTAACTGAATAGGAGAATCCAGTCAAGTGTTTTATACAATCTATATTCTTTACAGCTTCAGTAATAATATTTGAACCTGGTTACATAATCAGTTCATTTCATACTTTCTTAATTAAGTGATTTAAGCTCAGTCATTTCTTCCTCTCTTAGATTATGAAGTAGTTATATGTTATGATTATTCATCTTCGTCTTTAATAATGTTTACATTACATTAGTGTGTCTGCTAAACATTGACGATCAAATATTAACTCCGAAAACAAAAGCACTGTTCCTCTACTGAAAGTCCTCACTGAGTAATAATCCCAGAATGTTTGGGATGCGTTTTTTCCCATCTAAATGTAAACTGTTACTCCAGGACTGGCCTGCGTCAACACCTGAAGTAAGAATAGGGAGTGAAGTAGTCGAACGCATCGACAACTTCACTTATCTTGGAAGTCTGACCAGCCCTAATCGGTTGGTGTTTGACGAAATCTCAGCACGGATTCAGAAAGCTCGTTTGGCTTTTGCCAACTTACATCACCTATGGCGAAGACGAGATATCAGTCTATCAATTAAGGGACGAGTAAACTGTGTAGCAGTTCGTTCTAATCTACTTTACGGTTGTGGAACGGCCATTAAGAGTAGAAGATACTCGTAGGTTACTAGTATTTGACCACAGATGTCTTAGAAATATTGCTCGGATCTGCTTGGGTCACAGGGTAAGTGATAGTAAGGTTAGACACAGGGTATTAGGGAATGATGGTAAATCAGTTGATAAGGTTGTGAATCTTCATCGACTGAGATGGTTGGGCTAAGTAGTACGCATGCTCATCCACCGACTACCACTGCACACATTGTTGACTAGTATTGTGGATGGTTGGAAGAGAGTTAGGGGCGGCCAAACCAAAACGTGGCATCAGAGCTTGAAGTCACTAACTTTTAGTCTGAGCCATGTTGGTGGATGCAGACTACTTGGTTAGGGTCCACGTAACTATCTTAAGCAATGACTGGAAACTGTGTGTGACATGGCTCAGAATCGATCACAATGGCGAAGGTGTATACACTCCTTATTTTCCCTTAAACCTTGAGATTAAAATTTCTCCATATCTGTCTTTCTTCCTATACTATACTCTTGTATACAACCTATCTTTTATATATTACCACCATTGAACTAACTACTTCTATGAATCCGGTGTCCATTTATTTGTGCTAACGAGGTATGTCAACTTGGACCGATGCATATATATATGCCTGGTCCTACGTTGTGACTGACTGACTGACATAATACTGTCGTAATATATATGGTGAAATATAATCATTTCATTACTTGTCTATTTTCTTTTCTCCTTTCTATCATGTTCAGTTTATACCTGCCATCGTATTTACTTGATTTCGGTATAGTTATAATTGGTTCAATTGTGAAACAAACTATATCTATTATTAATACAAGTTATGAACCGATTAGTTTTCGTTTTGATACATCATCTTTATCAAAAGCTAAACAATTTGGGTTTAGTACAAATATAACAAAAATTCATCATTTACCTGGTTATCCAGATTGTGAACAATTAGATGTGGAGATTTCATTTGATACAAAACAAATTAGTCAGTTAGTAAATGAAAATTTCATTCAAACAGAATTAATGATTAAGGTGAGTTATTCTAGATTTTTTTGAGTTGTAAAGTTTTCAGTTTTAATCTGGTTTTTATTATATTTCTTTAAGAATATGCTCACTATTGACTGGCTTCAAGAGGTATTTCCTGGAGTTCTAGTGAGAAGCAATGACTAGTGGAGTTCAACCAGGTCTGTTGTGAGATATCAACTCACTGAAGACAATGGTGGATGTGTCACTCAATTTCGTGGATCGGTTGAAGTTAGACATTAACACAGTTGGATGCCGGCTCAATGGTCTAGAGGTTAAGCATTCACGCGAGACCGTTAGGTCCTGTGTTCGAATCTCGTGAGGCGGGATCGTGGATGCGCACTGTTGAGGTATCCTGCAATAGGATGAAACGGACGTCCAGTGCTTCCAGGTTTTCCATGTTGGTCTAACTTCAATTGATTCACGATCTCAACTATTGATATTAATAAATGTATATTATTTTGTTATATCCCATTGAGTAGAAAGATTGAACTTCTTATGTTTCGTGACTTAGTTTAAGCCGCTTCTTCAGAATGAATAAATAACCGAACTGAATTAACTCAATAAGTTCGTAGGTATCATTACCAAGGTTTGACTTAATAATTTCGAATAAATTGAGCATTGGATAGATTGTTATAAATGAATAATTAAATAAATTAAAAGCAAGTGGGGTAGAGATTAAACAAGTGTTTAGTTGTACTATTGAAATCTTCAGTAGTTTGAAGGCACAACAATGAAAATGATTGAAACTAAGAACTTTGGGTAGACTGATTGAATTCCAGAGTTCTGAGCTGGGATTTGTGTGTCCACAGTATGGATAATCTCTAACATTCATGAATTTCTACTAAAGTTTTAAAAACTCACCGTAAAGGTCATCATTACTGGTCTCATCAAATAATTGTTCAAAGATCATCGATTTCACTGATATTTCAACTGCTGTCAATCCATAATGAAAACATCTATACTATTATGACACTGCCAACAATGTATGACTAAAGTTTGTGTATTTTTCACATATTAACATTTTTTATTATTTTAGATACTCAATGGTCCTTCAATACCAATATTGCTTCAAGCGAATATTGTAAAACCAACTTTAACATCACATATAAATACAGTTGATTTCGGTGAAGTTCAACGTGGTGAAGCACGTATAATTACAGTACAATTACATAATCCATCTCCTGTTTCAATAAATTGGTATCGTTTGGCGCCTGAACTGCAAACTAATAAAAATACTACTGATTCAATTTATCCAATTAGAACACATTATAAATCATGTCAAAATTTATTAAAAGAGAAACAAATGAGAATTTTTGAAATTATAACAAATAGAGGAATATTAGAACCGAATGAGAAAACTAATATACAGGTATCCTATGTTTTACGATACTCACTTTTCTTTCTTTTTTTTCTTTGAACTCATCGAATCGTTTGCAATGGGAGATGTGCACCCATTCTTTGTCTTCCCCCAAATCCAGAGATTTTGAGTTCCGCTTAACATAATTTGTTTATATTTCAATAATTAGCACTTGTAGTGCCGTGCTTGGTTAATCGTTCACCTCGATAACCGTTATAATTCCAATCTTAACGGTACGTAAAATCAAAAGGCAAAGAGAAGCAGCACTATAGTTTATGTTCAAATAACTCAGGCCAGAAAGCTACCAGCACCTGCGAGAATATCAGCGAGCGAGAGAGCAAGCTAGTGAGTAACACGCAATTACATAGGCAATTTATAGTCAAATTTAATAAGGGCACAGCAAAACAAAACAGAAGCTGATAATAGGATTTGCGTGCATACATATATGGGGAGGAGTTATGAGTCATAGAATGATACTTATGCAATCATTATTTTGGTTAGAGTGTCATGTGCTCTAGTGGTCATAACAGTACAAAGAAATATGCAAATTGTTATTACCCAAATGACGATGTCTGTTAAGTAAATTAATTAAAAGGTTTAACCAAAATTAACCATAATCGAAATTAATTGTAGAATGGTTGCTATAGTCTTCCCCCGAATCCTAAAATTTTAAATTCCGCTTAACGTTTTTTGTTTATATTTCAATAATTACTATTTAATTTTGGAATTGTACTTTCGATGCCTAATCTTTCGAATGATTACTGATACTTTTACTGGGATTTGGTCTGACAATTTCATCCCTTTTTGCTAATAGGGTATGGCAACTTGAACTGATGTACATACGTACCAGGTTTTACGTTGTAACTGACTGACTGACTGATTTGAGTTGATAATAGTAATTTTTATGTACAATTCTATGACCTTCAATCTAATTCTTCTATTTTAGTAAACACGATCTGAAGGAAACTAATAAACTCAAGAAATAAATGAATCAGGCGATTTATTTGGTTCTATTCAGTTTTAGAGACTAAAACGTTCGTTCATAAGGCGTGATCGGTCGATTTGCCAGCAACTCAGTAATTTTTAGTGTTCACATTAACAACAGACTTTGTTACTACTGATTCTTTGATCCTTGTTAATCTTTAAACAGTATAAATTCAAGCTGTAATAGCCAACACCTATCAAACGAGTATATATTAATATGATAGCTTGTTATTACCTTTTAAAATCTTATTTGAAAACAAACTCTGAGTTTATCAGTTCTTTAAAAATTATGAGCTGTCATATCGAATAGGTGCGTGCCCTGTTTGATATATATGAACGTGCTGAATCCCGTCAATCAGAGCGGAGTTAATTTGTTGATCGCCCAACGATACATAAAAAGCCGTATGAGCAGTCTTGAGTACTTATCAGTCCTGCTCTCTGCTTAGCCCAGCCCAGCCAGTTTAGTCCAGAACACCAATAACAGCCTCTGAAATATGAATCATTATTCACAAACATACTGGGTTTATATACCAATCAAACAGACCACATCGTACCAATAAAATAGAAAATAACATTTGTACAAGATTTGGCCAAATATGGCTGTGAATAGGGGGAAAAGTAATTAATGGACTGGGGATAACTCAAGAATGGTAAATCGTACAGTAATAGTCTATAGGTCAAAATAAAGCTAATAAGAAAAGGATCATGAATATGAATAGTTAAGTTACTTAAAAATTATACAATAGGAAATATACATATCAAATTTGTCCATAAATATTTCTCAAAGTTACCATTCATAAATCTCTTCGGGATATAACATGAACAAAATAGAAAATGAATACAATAAAATTTAATTTCATCTTACTCTGCTCAGGAGTCCCATAATAGAATGAAACGGCTGTCCAGTGCTTCCAGGTTTTCCATGGTGGTCTAGCTTCAATTGACTCATGATTTCAACTATGAAAATTACCCTAAATTGTTTTTTTCTAAATCAGTTACTAGACTATGCTTCCTTTTAAAATAACACTAACATTCAGGTAGAAGTGCTCAAGTATAGATAATTGCAAAGCTATTAGACAATCAGGAAATTTTCAATATACTCTATTATTTAACGTATTAAATATATCACTTTGGATTAATGATATATACTACTTATATCTATCACTATCAGTAGTACATATCATACAACAATAAAGTCTGAGACTATTGACTGATATTTTCCAAATGAAGTATTTACTGTATGGTTCTCAGATTTTACTGAGAGATTCTGTAATTTTATGTTCAAATACATTTGGTTGTCCCCTTCTATGTTCTCGTTCACCACAATATCACTGGCGTAATAAGAAAGGATTTATCTGATTATTTTAAGTCAATACAATACGTGTTCAAGAATACTTCCGTATTTTATCCGGTTCCATAACTGTTCAGAATAATATACTTTTTTTCAGTGTCACGTTGATATTATTTACAAAATGATGCTTATTCAGTATAAATATCCTTTGTATTAAATTATTGTGAACTTTGTTTAGTATGAGCAAAGACGGAAAGTGGCTAGCAGTGGAATCCAGGACGCGCGTTTCGTCTTATTTGGGACTCGTCAGCTGGATGTACCTACATCCCAGAGTTAATGTTCACTCTTAGACTCGAACTCAGCACCGTTTTCTCCAAACGCCATCGCGTTATCCACTTAGATACTGAGTCATGATAGCTACCTGCTTGTGCAATGGGGTGAAGCTTAAATTCACTTGGTGTTGTTTACTTGTATCTTCCCATTGTTATTTAGGACT
>NC_031498.1:23150790-23197946 GCF_000237925.1 Schistosoma mansoni | reverse complement strand
TTTAAGCACTGCTATGTACCACTCTCTTGTGTGTATATATCCACCCTGTGCGGCCTGCCTCGATATTGCAGGAAGCCACAAAAACAAGAGACTGATCAATTGCAGTCCTAAATAACAATGGGAAGATACAAGTGAATTTGTTTAGTATGATTTTTCTGTAATAATTCTGTACAGTTTCATTTGTATGATATTAGTTAATAAAGTCATCAGGTTGGTGTTAAAATAATATAAGTGAACCTATTTTGACTAGAGATGATCTGTTTTTGGGAGGTCGATAAATCTTCATATCAATCATGGCCTTTGAATAATTGAGCAGCTATGTGGACCCAGTAATTAAATAAATAACGTAATGACGTTCTGAGTGGACAATACTGGGTTGAAATCCTATAATAAACTTCAACTCTAGGATACAGGCACATACACCTGATGGGATAAAGTTGGGAAGAAACTCACGTCTTGACTTCTTATACAATAATCACATCTATTTTATTCATTTGTTTAGATAAGGTTTATACCACTTGAAGAGAAGAAGTATGAAACCAAGATTTTATTGGGCATTGAAAATAGTGATACAATTTTGAAAATACACTGTCAAGGTAAAGGTTTAGAGCCCCAATTAATATTTGATCGTGTTATGTTACAATTTCAACCAATTTTACCATATTCATCAATTGGTAGTGAAGAAATTGTTACAGTAACCAATCCATGTGATTATGCAATAGAATTTTATTCAATTGAATTGGATAAACAATTTGTTCAAGTAAGTATATATATGAATTTATGACAGATTTAAACAAATATTATGACCTTCATGTTAACTTTAACAAAAATCATACCGTTATTAGAAAACATGTGAGCATCAACACCAGAATACAGATACACCTATCTGACAAGTCTCACATAGGAACAATAGTGAGTCTTGGATTCTATTGCTTGCCAGAATCCATCGGTTCAAATCTGACTAACTAATGAATGAAACATGAGGTATGTTTGTTAACTAGGATCCGCCTCTTTTCTAACCGGTCTAGGTGTCATAAATGTTCTTTGTTTTTTTGTTCATAATATGCTTGATATAGAAGTTACATAATTTTGATGGAACATACGTTATGACAATCCACTTATGTTCACATCCTTCTATAACTGTATATTTTTAAAATAGTACAGTTGTGACTTGCGGTGTTCGAAATCTAATATTGATGCAAGGTGTTTTATGAGCTAGCTGGCTACTTGAGTGAGAACATAAAAGTGAGCGACAAAGTGTATTGGGCACAAATATTCATTTATAAATATACCACTCTAGCCTTAAGAACTCGACACATTGACTACAATGAAATGCACTTGACCTTAAGGTTACTTTTGATTGTCTCTCTACACCAAGTACCTGAAGAGCAACTGAGGTTATTATTAAATCAACTAACTTTAATTTCAATAGTTGAGATCATGAGTCAATTGAAGCTAGACCACCATGGAAAACCTGGAAGCACTGTACGGCCGTTTCGTCCTATTGTGAGGCTCCTCAGCAGTGCACATCCTTGGTCCCTCCTGGTGAGATTCGAACCAAGGACCAAACTGATTTATTTTGTGACAATTACATAAACAGTTTATATAACTTACATCAGTTATACAATTTCATTGGTAAATCGTTTTTTCTCTACTTTTTTTATCTAGGAAGATGAAATATTGGGATTTATAGACGGATATGATGAATATGGAAGATTATTATTACCTCCACGTAAACCAGGTGGTGTATTACCTTCAGAAGTTATTGCTTATTATGAAGAACAAAATAAAATTGCCAATCCTAAATTATCTGATGAATTAGAAGAAACTATTCCTTTAGAAAATAGTGATGAGAAAAATGTCAAAGGGTTAAAAGTAAGTATATATAATATTCTTTATATTTACTAGTTTTCTTATGAGAAACATTGGTCTAGAGTGCTGTTAGAGGTATAAGGGCGGTTATCACTTACTGGTTGCCCACACCGTGGAAGGGTTCTTTTGGATGTACCTGAAAGGAAAATTGGATTAGAGTTGGTCTTAATGACCTGAGAGCGTGACTGCAGTGTCCAAGGGACAACAACTTGAAGCCGGTCACACACGACCTGTCTGGCATGGTAGGGACTTGAGGAACGATTGTTCCAGCCAGTAGAGCTCCATTGGTTCATCACGATAGGCAAGCTCGACCACCACTTCAAGGTAGCGGCAACAGTCAGGACGATAAACATTTATAGTAGTTTGTAGATTTTGTCCATGCTAGTGTGACGATTGATAGTTAAAATCAATTAAAAAAAACATTTATGTTCCCTTTAACTGTTCTGGATAATCGTATTACGCATTTACAACTAACTTTAGATGTCTTTATAGGTAACAGAATCCGGGAGATATAAGGACATTATTATTTTTTTCAGTGTATGCAATTAGCTGAATTGAATAGGAGTGGATTGGATAAATTAGCAACATGTTTTGTTAATATATATGCTCTAAAAGGAGGTGATGATTGATAAAAACCGATTTCCGGTCAGAAAGTTCTTATTCGGGGCATGATGTACCTGGTTCTTAGTTAGTTAGAATTTTGAGCTGAAACTGGTCAACGTAGCCTTTGTTTAGAGAGATGAATAAATATAGTAATCTCAATATATCAGGCAAAGTCACTTCACACAGTTCTTTATTTAGCTTAATACAATCTCATACAACTTTTTTAGGTAAATATTAGGAATTATTCACTGTTAGTGAAATCCGATAGAAACAAAATAAACCATTTTACCTAAAAACTGTACTTTTAAATCAATATCATGTAATACAGTAGCTTAGATACAAAATAAGGTTTTTGTGTTATGTATGCAAGCAGTTACAAACAGAAACACTCTTAAACATACTTACTTACTTACTTACGCCTGTTACTCCCAATGGAACATAGGCCTTCCTCTTTTCCTTTGGCCTTCAGGATTCCATGTGAGGGCTTGTCTTGTGACGCAATTGGGTGATTTCCTCAAAGTGTGCCCAATCCACTTCCAGCTCTTCTTCGTGATTTCCGCCTGTAGCTCCTCCGGGGGCTACTGCCGGTCCCAAGCTAGGGTAAAGGAGGAGGGTTGGGCATGGGGTTAGCGACCCTATCCCGTAGAAAACCGACTCGCTAAAAAAACGCTAACCAGAAAAAATTATTCACACTCTTAAACATAATAAATCAAAACTTAGAATCAGTAGAAGATTTTGAATCTTTTCCGCAACAAGTAGACGGCTGTCCTAAAGCTTTCAAAACAATATTGAGTGATTAGTTACTGTGGAGTATTTTTCAACTTCTGTAAAAAAATGTTGGTGATTGATTAGTGAAATTTTGCAACAATAGTGTCATTAGCAGTTTAATGAAAAATCTATAATCGTCACTCAGTAATATTAGTTTATGTATGTATTGTGGTGGTCGATATTCGATATTATGCTTAAACTTCGTAGATTTTTCGTCCTGATAACCGTTACTAGATAATGACCTAACGGTGCATAAATCAGAAGGCGAATACGAAGGGTTGATTGCGTTAATTATTGGACCACACACAAATATCCAAAATTACAGGCACGTTAAACAAGTATGAAAGATTAGTGCCGTGAAGTAGGCGAGTGAGAGTGAGAGTCGAATGAGCGAGTACAGTAAAGTGCAGTGTACATATATATACAAATGGAAAAGCATGAATTATCGAATCAATTAAGCGATTAATAGTAAGGCTATCAGAATGGACACATGCGTAGGCAGTAAGCAATGCTCAAGCGTACATAATAGAGGTACAATAGTATAGATAGGTTGTTGTTGTTGTGCGAATGACTGTCCGTCAAATAAGTTAACAAAAGGCCTTAACCAAATTAGATGTAAGCAAACTCAATTGTATGTGAGCTGCTATAGTATATCGTGCCCTATCATTCGATGATGTCTTATACACTGAATTTTGTTGACTTATAGAGCAACATTTTCATCTATTATTTTAAGCTATCCCAACAGACCCATTATCATAATATCTATGTTGTATATCATTGTTCAATTCCTTGATCACAACTGTATCTACTTTTTCAGTTCATAGGAGTTTCTTCATCAAGTACATCATTAAAAGAGATGAAAAAATCTAGTACAACCACTAGTAATACAACTCCAACAAATCATACTACATCAACTAGTACATCAGAACGTAATAAATCTGATAATCGAAATATATTATCTCATTTGATTCTTAATGAGATTAAACATGAAGATAGTAAACAATCAAATTTAAATATTTTCAATAATGGAAAACAAACATTAGATGTTACACCAGTATCCTTAGCAATATCACGACATTTGGGTATGGATTTAACTCATGAATCATATAAATCAAATAAATTCGGTATTGTAATTCTTGTCAATGGAGCATTGGAATCTATTAGACATGGTAAGTTATTTATTAATTTTTTTAAATTAAACATTTACCATGGAGTAGCTAAGTATTTAGTGGCTAGTAATCCTCATTTTCATGTTCTGAATAAGCTAATTGACATAAACTAGGTAAAATAACCATTGAAACCATGGGATACTGAATGGGTTTTGTACACACGACTCAGTAAGGCATTAAGCCATTGATACTTAGATTTCAGGATGACCTTATTAGTTTGATATCCAAAGGTTTTGCCATTGATTTCACTTAAAATTATGTATAGTTATGAGAATTTTACAGGAAATCAGTTTCCTATGACTTATGATAGCAAATTTTTAAACGTATAACATGTTTAGTTAATATTTAGAATAACCGATCGCATCTTTATTCAACATGATTGAGAATGTAAATAATTACGATAGAAACTGATATGATTAAATGATTAAACCCCCTTCTAATAATGATCATATGCTCACTAGTGACTGACTCCATGAGGTATTTCCTGAAGTTCGAGTCAGAAGCAGTGACTAGTGAAGTTCAATCAGGTCTGTTGTGAGATATCAACTCACTGAAGACAATGGTTAATGGTTACTCAACTTCGTGGACGCCAGCTCAGTGGTCTAGTGGTTTAGCGCTGGCGCGCGAGACCGATAGGTTCTGGGTCCGAATCTTGTGAGGAGGGATCATGGATGTTCACTGCTGAGGAGCCTCACAATAGGACGAGTTGGCCGTCCAGTGCTTCTAGGTTTTCCATGGTGGTCTGGCTTCAATTAACTCATGATTTCAACTATATAGAAGTATTAATAATTCATCGAATTTGTTAAACTAAGATATACAAATGGTAATCATTATATAATACCTAATATCTTCTTCATTTAATATCAGTCTCCAAACTGTCAACTTTAGTTTGAAGAAAACATTCAGTCAATGATCATGTTCATATTTGCTGTTCATTAACTTCCCAGATGACTTCATGAATTACATTTTTCATTAGTAAATAAAAAAAATCCTAAATAGGTAAATTAAAGACCAATTACCATTTTGTGTACAAAGATATAGATTCAAGTTTTATGATGAGTAGGTTACCATTTGATTTGGAAATTATTGTCAAAGTTATCAACCTTAAATTCGATAGCCGAAACCAAGAGACCAATTTACTTTCCAGGCATGAATAAAACTGCAAATAATAAGTGTATGAATGATTTACAATCATTTTCATTTACTTGCCGAATAACACTAAACAACTGCTATGAACTGAGAATTTTGGAAATGGTTGTTTGTGAGTTACTCAATTTTAACATAGGATGAAGAGTAGGTAAGTTTTGTAAAATAAAGTATGTAAGAAGGTTGAAAAAAATCAACAAGAAGCCTTAGTCATGAGTTTTACGCTAGATAGGACTTGTTAGTAAGTTATACCTGTAATCTTGGACGAATAGATGGCTCATCAGTTACTAAAAATCATGTTACTCATTGTCAGCCAGATACGGTTATTCGTTAACGTATTTGAACACATAATCATCGATACAATGAGGCACCAAAACATATATGCCCCATACAATAAAAGTGAAGAGATAGAGAAAGGAAGGTTAGTATAATTAAACAAAGAACAAAGATGAATAGAAATTAGTGCGTGAGAATAAAATAATAATAAGAATATTAATAATGGGGTGAGTAGTTCAGTTAGGGAAAAATATGAGCAGAAAGAATTCTTTCAGTTGAAGAAGTTATGTCCACTTTTATGAAGAATGTAAAAGAAAGTTACAGCAGGATCCCTACTGGCTTCTATTCTGAGACATATCTGATAACGTCTCTAGCCACTGTAGTGAACCATCTCGAACCCCAACCACGGAATCGTGAAAGACTAACAGAAGCCAGTTCTGTACAAAGTTCTTTCATTCCTTGACAGCGTATCATGCATACATCACCTCTCTGCCTTTTCTAACCGGTCCCAGCGTCGGCAAATAGTGCACGATGTGGAATTCTCTGAGACGACATTCGTAGATGTCCAAGCCACCGAAGTCGATGTTTCAAGATAGTTACACTA
Source organism: Schistosoma mansoni (assembly GCF_000237925.1). Classification (NCBI taxonomy): domain Eukaryota; kingdom Metazoa; phylum Platyhelminthes; class Trematoda; order Strigeidida; family Schistosomatidae; genus Schistosoma; species Schistosoma mansoni. Next base: position 23,191,508 of record NC_031498.1, on the reverse strand, counting down.
ACTGAATTATCGTCGCCGTTCCCAAACACAAGATGTCGAACCTCTGCATTACTGACATGGTGCTGCTACCGGATGTCAGCAATCCTTCGGAGACAACGTGGATCAGACACAGAGAGTAGTCTAACATCCTCAACTCGAAGAGGTCAGATTTCACAAGCAGAGATCAAAACTGCTCTTACCGGCGCGTTGTAGATCTAACCCTTTACAGCCAGAATGATATCTAGAAGGCGCCAAAAATGGCTTACATCAGCATAGGTCTCTCCAGCCTTTATTATACATAAGTTGATCTCATCACTTATGCCACCATCAGCACTTGCGCATCTACACACAGATATAGACTTGTCGATCAATTGTATCTGCTAACTATTAGAAGTGAATTCAGGCACAGACTTCTGCCTGTCTTGTAAAAGTATTTTGCACTTAGAAAGTGTGAAGCACATGCCGTATCTATGATCACTGAATGCGAACTAATTGAGTGTGAATTGTATAGCTTGGTTATCATTGCACCGCTATTATTGTTCTATTCAAATTGCAACGATCCTTGTTACGTCCTTGATCTGTCTACCCACTTTCGTGTCGAGGATAACTTGTCTAATGTAGATTAATACCTTGACGCGATAGGCTGACTGGCTTAACCTTCAGGCTAGCATGCATGAGTTCGAAGTGGGGGTAGAGAGACAAAACTATTCTATTACCTGATTTGCTGACAAGCACGTGAGAGAGAGAAGACAAGACACCCGGAACACTACTCGATTTACTCCCAATTCCGATCTAATACCCGAATTCAGATTAGTGTAAAATGACACATGAATAAATAGATGACTAACCTGACCACAGCGTACAATAACTAGGAAAATAGAATTATGCCCAAAATTGGTGGATTAGAATAAAAAATAGAGTACAAAAGATTACGTATAAATTACAATAGTTTTGGAACAGAAAAGTCTATAACGGTGAATCATACATCAAACGAAAGCTTATGATGTATAGAATAGACTAGGGTCGACAGTAAATGTTACTGTTATACAAGCTTTGAATTAAATGAAATAACGTCCCCCAAAATAGCTTCCATAGTTTGACAAGGCTTCTTGTTTCTCTGTTCATATCAGTCCTCCTGTTTACACTTATTATTAATCACTTAATAATTTTTCCACATTTCTATATATGCTTTCTATATTCTACAGATATTGTCAAAGGCTTAGCTAATAAATATCAAGCAATTGTATTGAATCTTAATCAAATTATTATTGAAGCATTACTTACAAGTACAACTGATACAGCTTATCAAGCAAGACAAATTTGTTTAAATGCTGGTCTAGAAATCATTCAATCAAAATTATATATAAAACAAAAAGAACTTCAAGAATATGAATTAGAACAATATCAATTACAACAATTACAATTGAATGATTTGGAAATTAAATTAGATTCACCTGTAGAATTATCAGATGATACACAAAAAGATGAAGGTAAATAAACAATTTTAATCAATAAGAAATATGCTTGAAATATATATGATTGAAATCAATCGACAAGATTGGTTGAAGTCAGACATTTACATCGGTGGATGCCGGCTCAGTAATCTAGAGGTTGAGCGTTCTCGTGCAATACCGAAGGTCCTGGGTTCGAATCCTATGTGTGGGATCGTAGAATTGCACTTCTGAGGAGTCCTATACCAGAACGAAATAGCTGTTCAGTGCTTCTAGGTTTGCAATGGTGGTTCAACATTGATCGACTCATGATTCGAATCAAAAATTGATGAGAAATGATATACTTTGGTTTTGTGTTATTCAAAATTTGTCAATGAGATAGAAATGTTGTCTTAAGGAAATTAATGAATTATTCATGCTGCTAGTAATATCCTTTGGGACAGAGATATTTACATTGATTTAGTCAGTGAATAATAATCAATGTTATATTTGACCGAATCCCTAATGTTGATCCCATTCTACCGTTGAAATGTAATCAGCAGTCTAGGGAATTTCACATCACATATGATATCTTTTGATGTTAGACAGTTAAGAACAATCGTCATGAAGCCATGAACGTCAATCTTATTGCAATTTGTTACATGTCACCAGGGTATTTGGCAAAATTATCTCGTTAGATCTGAATAGAGGTTATTACCTAACTTCCTATCACCAGCCTTTGGATTAATATATAAACCGAACTATAAAATCGTGAATATAGTATACACTATGACAATCATAGTAAAATATGATTATTTAATTAGTTTTTCTGATGTATCACTGTGTGATTCGATGTTAATGTTATTGTAGTCAAAGTAGTCAATACGAGTTGTGCTAACACCTGAATGAAGAAATTTCATATGACGATAATGTTTAATCTGTTGAATATTAAATATTTGGTGCCATATGGAATCATCAAAATAAAATAAAAAGTCTCTTCGATAGGTTTCTTGAAATATACCTTAGAATAGCAAAAAATGATCATATATATACATATATTCAAGCAAAAGGTTTTTGAATTCACATAGTTTTGTTTGTTTGAATCTTTCCAATGATGCTTAGGACTGAAACTGGTCAGTATCTTATTAGCATATGTGCATACTGTGCGTATTGCCTCGATATATCCTTAATTCACAAGCATTATAAGCAAAGATGGATAGTGGCTAGCAGTGGAATCCAGGACGCGCGTTCTATCTTCTTTGGGAGTCGTAACTTAGTATTGCACAAGCAAGTGGCCATCATGACTCAGTAGCTGAGTGGATAACGTGATAGCGTTTGAAGCGAAAGGTACTGGGTCCGAGTACCAAAGTAAACATCAACTCTGAGATGCAGGTACATCCACCTGACGAGTCCCAAATAGGACAAAACGGGCGTCCTGGATTCCACTGCTAGCCATTATCCAACTTTGCTTAAAACGTTTTCGGTTTGTCCTACTCTTATGTAGTTTACACCATATAATTTGTATTCCATATACTTCAATTTAAAGTGTTATTTCACTGTGAACACATTCCGGCACATTCTGCTAAACGTTAAACATGATGAAAATTCTTTTGTAAATAAATAAAGTATCTAGTGGCCGGTGCTATTTCGAGCCCACATAGACTTTTCTAGCTTCTGAACAGATCAATTTATTCATTCTACTCAAGTTACATTTTGATCTTGTCACTTATTTGCTTATTAACCCTGACTGTTTTTATGTGAGTTAATTATTTGACTTTTTCATGATTTGCCTGTGACATATTTTTGTTCCCCTATAAGTATCGGTTCACACTTGGATAAATCTAGTTGGTTCACATGCCATCTCCGATTCGTTTCTCTTTGTTGTCTCCAATCCCTTTTCTTCTTCCAAGTTGTCATACTACACTAGTATGACAAGGAGAAATTAAGATTACTCTCAAAAGAAACTGAAATAATTTTTGTGGCAGTAATCAACAGAAAGATTAAGGAATAAAAATATGGTATAAAAAATAGACTGGAAAGGTATGCATAAAAGATTACAGAATTGCAAATTCTTGAGTAAAATTAAATAGTGAAACCCATTGTGAATGATTCTAATCCAACTTGTCCAACACTGGCAAGCACTGATCGTGATTATCTCACGGTTTCCAACCAGGTAGCCTACGTGTACCAACATAGCCCAGACCAATAATCAATGACTTTATGGACTGATGCCTATTTTGCCCAGTTTATAGCTTTGTTCAGACCTACTTTTATACCAGGAAACACTACTCGTCGAGGTAGTCATATGTTTTAAACACCTCATTCAACTAAGGAAAAATAAATAAGTCAATCAAAAAGGCAGCTCCTTGATATGAACGAAGAAGTGGGGATGTTCTTGTGTCTACAGTGTTACATACTTGGTAATAAAACTGAAGTTCTTGTAAATATTTTGGTTTATAAAAATAACTAGAAGAATCTATGAAATTATTGCGTAAGCGACTGCACAAGTTATTGATTAAATAAGTTAATTAAATTGAATAAAAACAGAAACATTACAACATAATTCAATCTGGCGTTAAAGAATTAGTTCATGTTAAATCAAGTTGGCTTTTCCGCCATCTCCATTTCGTGTCGCTTTGTTTCGCTTCACTTTCCAATCAACGATTGTATGAAATATACCTATTCAAAATAAATTGCTGTATTTGACTTATTTAATTCCGTTATTCATGAACGTGAGTTAAGTCGATAAATATATACGAAGGTAGCTTACTCAGCCGACAAACTCATCTATAATATCATCATGCCATTACTAAATGAAATTAATTCATCTACTTTGGATTTATTTCTAAACTTACTTTTTAAAAAATTAATTTTACCAGTTGATTTATCGACTGCATCTATCAGTGGAGAACAATCAAAAGTAACCACTGGTCAACAACATAAAACATCAGTTAATCGTCAAGGTCAAGTTCCACACAAAACTATGGGATATCGTGGTACATTAAATGTACCACAGAAATTAAATGATGCTGTAAGTTTCCTAACTTTTTGTATTAGATCAATTGAAATATTAGAATTATAACAGCATTCAAGGAGCACGATAATTTGTAAGAAAACATGAAAATATATGTCTAGATGAAATGTTCCATACTACTACAAACTAGTTGTAAAGTGTTTCCTTTTAGTTTTTGTAGTGGTGCCCAACTAAGATCAATCCGTAACAAACATGAACGTACAAACAATTTATTTATGAATTCTAGAATAATTAGTTTTCAATAGAATTGATCAATTATCCTATATTTTCAGAAGGGGGTTTTTTGTGGAGATTTTAGTAGTTTTATATAGTTGAAATCATGAGCCAATGGAAGCTAGGCCACCATGCGCACTGCTGAGGAGTCCCACAATGGGACCGAAAGACCGTCCAGTGCTTTCAGGTTTTCCATGATGGTCTAGCTTCAATTAACTCATGATTTCAATTATCCTATATTTGTTATCACCTAAGAAAGTTTCCACAGTCCACAATAATAATGGATTTATAACTGTCGAATATATTATTGAATATACTTCTTGGCTCAAATATTCTGTTTGTTTCACAATATTCTGTCGATATCTTTAAATATATAAAAAAGATTTAAAACTTCATTCTTCATTGAAGTTCTATCCAGAATCATTGTAAAATTATTTATATTGGATCTTGTCTTACGCTTATTGACAAATGATTGACTAAGAGCTATTCAATTCGCAAAATCAGTTCATATCTCTTATGACTTGTAGCCAAGTGGATGCCTTGTTAACGTATGACGTGATAAAAACTGCAAATCAGAGAGCAGCGAATTATCGATTGGAACAGTGACACACAGAAACCGTACGAACAGTCTAGAGTACGTATCGGTCCTGCTTCTGCCTAGTCCAGCCAGTTAAGTCCAGAACAGCTTCTGCGGTATGAATCATTGTATTTCAAATATACTGAGTTTATATACCAAACAGACAGACCATATGGTACCAATAAAATAGAAAATAACATTTGTACAAGATTCAGCCAAATGTGTCTGTGAATGTTGGAGGCAGTAATTAATAGACTAGGGATAACTCAAGAATGGTAAATCGTATAACAATAGTTTATAGTTCGAAATAAAGCTCATGATATGGGGAACATGAATATGAATATTTTAGTTCTTTAGCAATTATACGATAAAAATTTATGCCTTATAATGGTCCATAAATAGTTCTCAAAAGTTACCATCCATAATTCTCTTCGGGATACAACAATATCAATTACTAACATGTTGATAATATTAAGTATATATTTCATGACCGGTGAAGTGATTAAACTAATTTACTAATCACATTATGTTACATCCTTGATCTGTCTACCCACTTTCGTGTAGTTTAAGACCTTGACGCTATAGGCTGATTGTCCTAACCTTATGGCTAGTATGCGTGAGTTCGAAGTGGAGTAAAGAGAGGAAAGCTGTTCTATCACTTGATTGGCTGACAGACACACGCGAGAGAGAACACAAGACAACTGGAACACTACTCGATTTACTCCCAATTCTGATCTAATACCCGATTTCAGATTAGTGTAAAATGATACATGAAATAAATAGATGACTAACTTGATCACAACATAAAATAATAAGGAAAATACAATGATGTCCAAAACTAGAGGATTAGAGTAGAAAATAGAGTGCAAAAGATCACGTTTAAATTATAATAGCTTTGGAACAGAAAAGTCTATGGTAGTGAATCACACATCAAACGAAAGCTTATGATGTGTAGAATAGAGTAGGGTCGACTTTAAATGTTACTGTTATACAAGCTTTGAATGAAAATGTAATAACGTCCCCAAAAATAGCTTCCGTAGTTTGTTAAGGCTTGTTATTTCTCTGTTCGTTAGTAGAAAACGTTATTTCATATGTTTGTGCGAGGGCTGTGATACTGCCCGGGTGCCCAAACCGGAACAGGTGGTTTACTTAAGGAGTCACACCCGGAGTCTTTGACCTAAAGATCTGATCCACATGGCAGTGGAACATCGTAAGGAAATGCAGTCCCATGGTAGCCTGTAACCAACAATTGGTTCATACGCCATTTGTTCCTTCAGGATACTGGAGCCAATTTGCATCATTGTTTCAGAATCAGGGTTTCCCGAATCCCCTAGATGGACTATCCATGTCCACCTGTTCACATCACATTAATATATTCCTCACATGTTTTGTTTCCCTTATAATTCTAATTTTGTTTTTATTAGATCTCAACTACTACTGAATATAATACAACATTCAAATCACGACGTATTACCTATTCAATATATAATGATATCATAAAATCATTTATTGATAAATCAATATTAAAATCAATAAATTATGAACAATTATATACAACTATTTTACCAGATCATATTATATTACAATTAATCAATGAACATTTTAATCAATATCATCATTATATCAATAAAGGTATCATTATTGATGGGATAGAATCGGATTTTACAAAATCTTCCATAGCAACTATAGAATTATTATTAAAATATTTTAAAAATAATTATAAATATATTTATACAATAAGTATTAAATTCAATTATGATTATTATAAACAATCAATAAATGAACAACAAAATCAATTAAATGAATCACATAATTTAATAAATAATCAATATTATGAAAAATTATTGAATTTAACTGATTATGATTATGAAGAATTATCAGATCATGAAAGACAATTAATCGATAATATACAATTTAAATTACGTCATGATAAACGTCAAATTGAATTAGAACAAAAACGTATCCATGAAGAACAATTAAGAGAAGAACAAGAAGCTGAAGCGAAACGTATAGAAATAGAAAAGTAAGTACTTGTTCATATTAATAAGTAGTATGTTTAGAAGTCCCAAAATATATGTGTTTTGAGAATACCTATTGTTTTATAGAGAGTTAAAGACTTTGTTAGAAAGTGAATTATCTACGGTGAATGTAATTTGTTATCATTCTGTTCTAACGTTTAGAAATGTTTATGTGTAGTGAACAGGCACACGACTGGGGACAATCGAATGTTGAAAGCGTGAGTCAATTGAAGCCAGACCATCATGGAAAACTTGGAAGCACTAGTGACTGACTTCGAGAGGTAAATCCAGGAGTTCTAGTGAGAAACAGTGACCAGTGGAGTTCAAACCACGTCTGTTGTGAGATATCAACTCACTGAAGAAAATTGGTGAACGGTTGCTCAACTTCGTGCATTGATTGAAGTTAGACATTAATACCGTCGGGCGCCGGCTCAGTGATATCGATTAAGTGCTCTGGTGCGAGACTAGCAGGTCCTGAGTTCGAATCTCGCGAGTGCGGGTTCGTGGATGAGGAAGGCTGAGGGGTCCCGTAATCGGACGAAACGGCCGTCCAGTGCTGCCAGGTTTCGCATGGTAGTTTAGCTTCATTTGACTCACGCTTTCAACTATGAAACTACTGAATCTCCACAAAACCCCTTCTGACAATCGAATGTACTTAAGCACAACATTACAGACTATCTCACTAAATTCTGATAACCATTCATTCAACAGTTAATTTGCAAAATAACAACCAATTGTCTCAATCTTCACTGTTCCTTCTGTATATATCAATCCATTATCTCTCATTTCATTGTTTATACATTTTCCTACCGATTGCGCTTCATTTCAGTTCTTTCCTTATCGATCTTCTCGAAAATACATTCTATGTCTGATCATCACTATATACTACTTATAAGGATATAAGTAGACAACACCACATATGTAGATCACATATTTTCCTCCACGAGCTTCTTAAGATTCGATATTCTATATTGTTGTCTTAGAACTAAATAATACCCAGGGCGAGAACAAAAGTAGGACGTTTTAAATACATTCTAACAAATATGTGCTTATTAAGCGAAGATGGATGACGGCTAGCAGTGGAATCCAGGACACCCGTTTAGTCCTATTTGGGACTTGTCAACTGAATGTATGTGCATCCCAGAGTTGTTGTTAACTCTGGAATTCGAACCCAGTAGCTTTCGCTTCAAACTCCATCGAGTTTTCCACTGAGCTTCTGAGTCCTGATAGCTACCTGCTTGTGCAATGAGGTGAAGTTTAAATTCACTTTGCCAAAAATCTTGTGATTTGAGGCAATATCGAGGCAATCCGCATAGGATGCACATATGTAAACAAGAGACTGATCAATTACAGTCCTAAACAACAATGGGAAGATAAATGCGCACAACATCAGGTGAATTTAAATATGGCTTGTATGATACATCATGTGAAATGAAGCTACGGGACTACTTTGCTTAGATGAACAAAGAACTACATTAGTAGAGAAAAGTTTTATGTATTTTCCGTTATTTTATGATTCATGATATGTTTGTAGTCAATGACATATGAACAAAAATACAGAATTCCTTGTAGAAATTACAAGTCTACAACACTTGTAAGACTTAAACGAATGTTAAATACCTTTCCAATAGGTGTGTATTATGTATAATGCTTCAATCTAAGCTAAACTTGTACCGTGGGTCATAGACATCTGCGAATGGGGCTATTCGTAATCGATTATAGGTGATATGTAGCAATGTTTAAATGCAGTGGAAATGATTGGTGAATCACGTGAAATCCTAGACAATGTAGTCAAGTAAACTTTCCATGCTGTCAACATATATTTATTGTGGTATGATGAACTTGTTTTGTAATTAGGATGCTATATTTTATTGAAATATATGTCAGTACTTTGACTGGAAGCCTTCACAGATGATGCAGATAAAAATATTCATATCACATGGGAAATCAGGTTGTTGACTCCGACGTTGATCTTATTAAAGTATGAATTATTAAAAACACGTATTCTACAAATTAGATCAATTTGTATACCAGCGGGTTAAAAGTTTGTTGAAAAATAAGGTAATTTTAGTTAAACTAAGACATTCTATTAATATGTAGACTTAATGAATCATGATCTGAGTCACGTTTGGTATTCTACATAAAAATTGGTTTATAATTTGTTCTTCATGGGACTTTATATACCGTTTTTATGTATTCTAAGTCTAGGCATTACCTGAATGTCTATCTCATTTGGATAATTCCCTGCTGTTAACATTTTGATAACATTCTATTTACCGATATACATTTCCATAGTGTTTGTTAATGTTTTCTAATTTTAATTTAACAGTAAAATTGTATTTATTCCTTGTTTTTCTAATCAGAAATATGAAGAAAAAAGGTAAACGACAAGATGAAAAAACAATCAGACCAATTACATCGAATCAAATATCAATTAAAGATAATCGTGCATTATCTGGTCGAATGAGTTCAAGACCTATAAAAGATGTTAATAATAATAATTTAGGAAAATTAGATACAGTAGATAAATCTCCTTTAACAGTTTTGGAAGAAATGTTAGTTATAATTTTTTTTAGTTTGATTATGTTTCATTTATTTGTATATACCCAAAATATGTATTGAGTTATCTATTTATTATTCACTCATGGGAACATGATGAGAATGCAGATTTTGAGTGATTATACTGTGATGAATGAAACTTATAGTATAACTATGGTCCTGTAGAATCTTCATGTCAACAAAACCTTAACCGAAGAGGGTTTTGTGGAGATTTTAGTAATTTCATATAGTTGAGATCATGAGTCAATTGAAGCTAGACCACCATGGAAAACCTGGGAGCACTGGACGGCTAACTCGTCCTATTGTGGGACTCCTCATCAGTGCGCATCTACGATCCCGCCTCGCGAGACTAATAAGTCCTGGGTTCGAACCCAGGATCATATACTCACTAGTGACTGGCTTCAAGAGGTATTTCCTGGAGTTCTAGTGAGATGCAGTAACCAGTGGAGTTCAACCGGGTCTGTCGGGAGATATCAATTCACTGAAGACACTAGTGAATAGTTGGTCAATTTCATGGATTGGTTGATGTTAGAGATAAACATCGTTGGATGCCGGCCAGCTCAGTGGTCTAGTGGTTAAGCGCTCGCGCGCGATACTGATATGTTCTGGGTCGGGATCTTGCGAAGGCGATATCGTGGATGAGCACTGTTGAGGAATCCCACACTAAGACAGGCTGGCCGTACAGTGCTTCAAAGTTCTCCATGGTGGTCTAGGTTCAATTGACTCATGGTCTCAACTATATTAAACTTTAACTGTTAGATACCACTGTATGGATTATGCTAGAACGACTGAAAATGTATAATAGAGCTTTTTATTAGCTAAAGAAAAGCTACCATCTTGCGTGTTATATTTATTTATCAAGCTGAGAACCAGGCATGAACAAAACTATATAAAAGAAACAACTAAAAAGGAGGGAGGGAAGAATACTGTATGAAATACGTTCAAATGTTTGTCAATTTGGTGCTGTTCACCTTTATGCAAAGTTTTAGTTTGCTGTGTATTTCTTGGAAAGCAGTAGATCTATCTGTTAAAGACCGAATACAGGCAGTTATTTCACTGATCAAGCTTTAAACTTATCATCAATGGAAGAGGATACTTTATTCAATGATTGTTATACAGATCCAGTAATAGAAAACTCTCCTAATAAGTTATTTAGTTTCTTGGTCACTACTTACTAAGTCTGGAAATAATATAATTTTTATATTTTTAGTTAAGATGGGCATTAAGACAAAATCTTATCAGTCTGAAATTTTATGACTCTTTAACATAATGTATTTCTTTAAAAAAAATACCGAATTTCAGACGCCGTACATCACGGTCTCATGAAAAACATCGTAGATCTGCAACTAGTTTCAAAGATGAAGCATTAGCCGAGGAAGAAGTTGGAGTGTGTATGACAGAAGAAGAACACTTATTATGTCAAATGTAAGTCTAAGAAAATGTAATGTAGGAAGAAAATTCGAAATTTTAGTAAAACAAAATGTATTTTATCGATTTTGTATTGGTTGTCTGAATCTTCCCATTGACGTTTAGGACTGTTATTGATTACACTACCAGCCACAATTTATCTCTGCTTACAGTGATTGTGACTCAAGATAATATGTAGGCGGTCTGCAGAGGATGCATATATGCCAAAAGAGATCATTCGCAAGATTCACCATGAATAACGCAATGGTGTTTGAAGCAGACCATTACTGGTTTTGAGTCCTGGAGTGAATACCAAATCTAGGATGGAAATACAGTCAGCTGACATAACCGGAATAGGATAAAATGTAGAGTTTACCTGGTTAAATTTTATTAACCTAGGTGTTTTATTCAGTTGTACAGATCTTTCTACCATGCTAATAGAAAATTTAATGATATACAATCATAGCCAAATACTCTTTTTATTGATTTATACTAATGACTATTTTTCTAATACTATTCAGCTTAAAGTCATTTGAAGGTGATTTTCGTTCTATATGTGAACTACTTAGTACATGGAATCGTGTTACATTACAGCAACAATCATCATTACTAGAATCACATGAAGATAGTCCAACCTCAACTATTGTCAATTTACCTATTGGTAAACGTACTAGACAAAGTGGTTTAAATTTGTCATCTAATCCTGTCAATACTAATTTAAACAAAACGAAACATTCAATTAGTAAAGTTGATCCTTCTAATATACAAGTTGTACATGAAAATATCAATGTTTTATTACCACCAATCTATTGTGATTTGAATATGGCGAATGAAAACCAACCTAATAATAATAATAATAATCCAGTTGAAATGAAAAATGAAAAAGATTCAACGGATAATGATGTACAAATTATTGGGATACCACATTTAGTTGTTGAATTTCCATTCAAAAAAGATACAAACGTTATTGAAGGTAATGAGTATTGTGTATTTTAAAAAAATACAGTTTTGTTTATATTCTTTGAACATTATTTGATAAATGAACATTTTTACTGAGATGCAGGTACATCCAGCTGACGCGTCTCAAATATGACGAAACGTGAGTCCTACATTCCACCACTAGCCACTATCCATCTTTGCTTATAAAGTTTGTGACTTAAAGCAAAAATGAGGCAATCCACACAAAATATACAGTTGATGAATCTTGAGATTAAATTCCGAAAGAAAATTGGTTTTATTATAAAATTGAGACCATTCGTAAAACCAACTGGCTGGATAAGTTTGATTTTTTAATTTCTTTTTGCTCAGATCGTTTTTTAAATGAAGAGCCACAGTGACATGACGTCAAGTCATAACGTGCAACTGACTAATCTAGGTTGGTTATCCGTGATATTCAGTGAAGTGTCTAACGTAGAAACGATTCACCTGGATGAATCACTTGGCTAGGTTTCAGTGACATTTTACTGATCATATAAGTCTCTTGGGATATGAATTGAATCGTCTAAAATATGCTCCAATTTTGTGAGTGAACATCCTTCTAAATGATCCCAGTCTATAGAGAGATATCATCCCAGACTAATATTTGTTAAATCTCTTAGATATTAAGATTGTCGTTTCTCATTTTTATTCAGATTTAACTCTAATTTTAGTTTCATAATTTTTGAGAACCGTTTTAGTTAAAAGAAAGTTTATTAGTTGTATGATATCTTTCTGCTATCATTATTTAGCTTTGTCAGTCTTCATCTCACGTTGATGAACATTAAAGACTTATGTGGCTGAACATTCCACAGTGAAACGATAGCTGTGTTGTTCACAGCAACATACACCAGTTATTTATCTGTGCCCAACTTCAGCGATACTTCCACAATAAAGTACAATGAAATAAACAATTAGAATGATAGAAATGCATTCTCACAAATAGTACAAAGTTCAATATCAGATACTTGTATATATGTACACAGATAATCAGAAAAAAACTGAACATTTTTTGTATAAGGCTTGCTTGTAAAATCCGGCTTAATCACCAGAATTATACCAGATATTGATGAACTCCAACTAACATTAAATTAGACGCCAATGAATATAAAAATTTTCTACATATCGCTTTTAAGTTAAGATCTTTATCCGAAGAATTTTTTTACCATGATTTAAATCCCAGATCGATCAAATTTCGACAACCATTGAGGGTCGGCAAGCTCTAAAAAAATGTTTCGTTTCAGCATGAAACCCCTCAGCAGTGTATATCAATGATACCAGCACTCTTGACTTTGTGGCAAACACTCAACCCCTAGATCACTGAGCCAGCCTTAAACGACGTTAATATTTAACTTTAATTGATTCACAATATTTTCCAGACACTCTGCATTAACTGAATTGGATAAATATCTCCTTTTTGACATAGTTAAACTCTACTTGTCACGGCTTTTCGCTAGAACTCCAGGAAACGTATTACGAATTTAATCACTAGTAAGAAGATGATCACTATTAGCATACATAAGTTTATGGAAGAAGTTGAATTTTCATATCTTACACTACTGATTAATCTTGGTTAGACTGTCAGTGCTCCCTAGTTTTTACCGATCTTCACAAACCCACCTTGACTAAATTCTTATTAACTATTATTATAATTGTTATTCACAGTCGACTTATTCTATGTTATTTCCAGCTATTAAACAAGAAATCAACTTAATGTTAACTGATTCAGATTTAATTCATGTTGAAAGTATAATTGGTACAAAGATTAAAGATAATTTATTAATGACAAACAGTTCAGGACAACAACAACACCAACAGCAACAACAACAAAACAAACTATCCACTGAACTTTGTCAATTACTATCCTATCATTTACCTGAACTTAATGAAATAATAAATTATCTAGGTATTGGATCAAATGGACCACCTATACCAGAACCAAATAATTTCTCAGTTATATATTATCCAATGAATAAATATACTACTAATAATTATACTACTTATTTAAATAGAAAACAAATGAAACAATCTAAAATAATAAAATTAAATGAAGAAAAATTAATTCAGGCAAATTTGAAATATTATGAATTTTTAAATTCTGGTTATGGTGATCCAATGATGATGAATAATATACTACCAATAAGAAGTTTATCACAACCAACTGATTCAATGGGTGAAGAAGATATAGAAGGACGAACAGAAACTATGGAATCTTCAAATAAACAAAAAGTTGTCATATAGTTTTTTGATTTTATTAAATGAAACTATGTTTTATGTTATTTTCTATTTGATAATTTTATATAGTTGAGATCATGAGTCAATTGAAGCTAGATAATCATAGAAAAACTTGGAAGCACTGGACGGCCAACTCGTCCTATTGTGAGACTCCTCAGCAGTGCGCATCTACGATCCCGCCTAGTGAGATTTGAACCCAGGACTTATCTGTCTCGCGCGCGATCACTTAACCGATAGACCACTGAGCCTGCATCCAGGTTTTCCATGGTGGTCAATTGACTCATTCTCTCAACTATATAAAATCACTAAAATCTCCACAAAACCCCATTCTGATATTTGACAATTGTTTAAATGATTTTTTTGATTATTTTAAACTAAGTACAGTTGAATTCACTTGGTATTGTGTGCTTGTAACTTCCCATTGTTGTTAAGGTCTGTAATTGATTAGCCTTTTGTCGGCATATGTGTATCCTGTGCGGATTACCTCATTATCGCCTTAAGTGACAAGCTTTTTAAAAAGGAATGGATAGTGGCTAGTAGTGGAATCCAGAACACGCGTTTCGTCCTATTTGGGACTCATCAACTGGATGTACCTGCATCTCAGTGAAAATGTTAATCAATCAAATAATGTTTTGTGAATATAAACAGTTTTACATTTATATAAAAATCGATGGAAATTTTTTAAAAGAGGAAGAAAAAAGAATTGAATATTGGTTAAAATTATAATTAATTAAACATATTCTGATTGAGAATCATTACATGGTGTATGCTACTTATGTCGACAGATATAAGTGGTAAGTGGAATGCCTGGTGGTAGGAGGTTGAGAAAATCGAATAGAAGAGAACGGAAACTGATATGAAAATAAAAGAACAATAAAGTCTGAGACAATTGATGAACACTTTGTAAATGAAGTATTCAATGTATGGTATTCATATCAATGTATTAAAATACATTAGATTGTCTCCACCTGTGTTATCATTCTCTACAATTGAACTTTCAATCATCAGATTTTCAAATCTATTAAACACACATAATAGGGGAAGAATACTACTATCGCCAATTACTCTATACAAATATGGAACATTAAAATGTTAGAGGATTAATAGAGTTTTATATTTTAGAAAAAGCTTAAAACAGCTTCTCTTTTATTACACTTTTGGACAGATAAATAAATCTGATTATTTTGAATTATTATGTACATATATGTTTGACTTGGTGAATTATGCGCTTTGTAACCCTGATGTTTTCTATGCATATATGTGTGAGTAATATTTATCAATCATCTACTTTATGTTTCTATTATGTTTCTGTAGTTTGTTTCATCTGAGTGTGGGCTTGTGGAGATTATGGTCGATCTAAGCTAGATCACCTTTGAAAATATGGAAGCACTGAACGGCCATTTCGTCCTAGGGTTGTGCATCCATGATGATACATATTGAGTCACGTTTGATAAAATCGACTTGAATATACTTTTGTCTCTTCAGTTCATAAGCCGTTTTCTTCGTCTCTTACCGTTTGCTTGTACTATAAAATGCTCGAAAATACGTTTCCCGATTTTTTTCTTATTCGGCTTTTTCACATATACGTTGTTATTAACAGGATTTCTGAAATCTAGAGGTCCCGTTTTCACAAACCTTCATATGATACGCGATAATCACAAGTTGTATGCATGACACTGACAGAGTTCTATCCACGTAAAACACAAAATGACTAAATCATTTGTTGTTTTCAGTATAAAAATTATTCTGAACCCTTATTCCATTTAAAAACAAATTTCATCTCAGAATAATACTTTGAAAGAAGTAAACAGGAAAAGCAATCATACAAACGAAACTAGATCACTTTAAAAAGACGTTTTCATTTTACTTATTTTTAGAAGTTATGATTTTTTTACATTCTGTTAAAAAACAATTTAGATTGGCGATTCATCGCGTAGAACAGGAGGTCGATCTATTAAAAAAGAACGCAAATCACCAAGACAAAAACATCAAACTTTAGATCAAGGTGAAACGACAAGTCGTAAACCAAAAGTTTCTATTGGTGGTACAAATTTTGGTAATGGTGGTGCTCGACGTACTTCTGTCATAAGCATACCTTCAGAACAAGCATCTTTGAATGATGAAATTTCAAGGTAATTATCAAGTGAAGTTGTTAGACAGTACTATGTGTTATTCTTTTCATCTGTTTAGTTAGTCTATACAATTGTAATATATAAATGACAACCATGACAATCGATTTCATAAATTCACTTAGTATTGTTTCTTTGAATCTTCCCATTGATGTTTTGGGCTGCAACTGGTCAGTCTCTTATTGGTATATGTGCATACTGTGCGTATTGCCTCAATATAGCCATAATTCACAAGCACGGTAAGCAAAGATGGATAGTGGCTAGCAGTGGAATCCAAGACGCGCGTTTCGTTCTATTTGGTACTCGTCAGCTGGATGTACCTGCATCTCAGTTGATGTTCACTCTGGGATTCAAACCCAGTACCTTTCGCTTCAAACTCCATCACGTTATCCACTGACAAGTTGCAGTCCTAAATATCAGTGGGAAGATTCAAACAAACAATACTAATTGAAAATAAATATCATTTTTCGTTGTATCCCAGTGAGTAGAAAGTTGTATTGCTGACGTTTCGTGACCTAAGGTAAACCACTTTCTCATGGTAAATAAATAACTGAATTAAATTTATGCAATTTTAAATCATACAAAAGAATCAGTGCAAAATAGTTTTAGTAAAATCAAAATCATGATATCAGAAGAGGGTTTTGTGGAGACTTTAGTAATTTTATATAGTTGAGATCATGAGTGACTGGCTTAATGAGGTATTTTTTGGAGTTCTAGTGCGAAGCAGTAACCAGTAGAGTCCAACCAGGTCTGTTGGGAGATATCTACTCACTGAAGACATTAGTGAATGGTTGTTAGACATTAATACCGTTGGATGTCGGCTCAGTAGTCTATTGGTTAATCGCTCGCGCGCGAGACTGATAGATTCTGGGTTGGAATCTCGCGAGACGGGATCGTGGATGCGCACTGCTAAGGAGTCCCACAATAGAAAGAAACGGCCGTCCAGTGCTCTTAGGTTCTCTATGGTGGTCTAGCTTCGATTGATTCGTGATCTCAACTATATAAGATCATAATAGTTCTGAATAATGTTAATACCAAGTTATTTTTAGTTAAGATGACCTGTCATTGTATTAATCTGTGCGTCAGAATGTGGGTATGAAAAATGAATACATTTGTAATATGAAGTAGTGGAGTTAAAATGATGTGTGTGCATGTGTAGATTGTGTGGATAGTTAATTAGGTCGAATGTGGTTTTTTGGATAAACAGTTCAGGTTGGATGAATATTCTGGCCTTCTTTCCTATTGATGGCAGAGAGATTTAGCATTATGTGAAACGCTTCGGTTACTCGTTTTTCCTTAGAGTTGGAAGAGCCATTCTGAATTATTTTGATATTTTCAGTATCAATTTGATGATTATTGAAAATAACATGCACTTATTTAACTCGTGAAATTTCCGATTCCGAGGGATTATTAGGTCATTTTTGTAATTTAGCACGAGTTCGGATCTCACGGAAAGACTCCAATTTAGAACGCATCACGATCGACATAACCTAATCTGTAGACATAAGTTTGTGTAGAAGTGAACGGGATCTTAGCTTCTATTTTAACCAGAGCGTTTCTTAGAGTGTTGCTTGTCTTATAGAAAAATTTAATTTTGTGAGTTTTCAAGATCCGTTGTAATTCCCCTGCCATACCTCGGCGGTTAGGTAAAACCGCAGTACCATCCGAAATCTTTCATTAGGATTGTTTTTTACAAGACGACAGCTTTGCTTTAAATTTTCTCTTTTTCTTTTAGCTTATCTTCTGAGGTAATGACCTTGATTGCTCTTCCGGCTAAGGAAATTTCCACACTGAATGGATATGAACAGTTAAAGTCAATATACCGATTTGAATGTATCGGTTTTCGGTAGTTGGATAGATTTAGACTCCCATTAAAATTCCTTTTAACTAAACAGTTTAAGAATAGTAGTTCACTATGTTCATATTCCTTTTCGAAAGTGAATTACATGTAGGTATCAATATCAAGGTCGGACTTGATAGTTTCAAACAAATTGAGGATTGTGTAGAAAGCTAATGATAAATATATTTTATTGTTATATCCTGATGAGTAGAAAATTGTATTTTTGACATCTCATGACTTATGTGGTTTTGATTAGTTTAGAGTATGGTATGTATATTTTCTGATTTTACTCTTCTATTCACTCCCCTTTATTTCAATTCTTAAGCCACTAATGAGAATTTTCAGGAAGTTATCCTCTGCATGAATTTGTCTGGGTAACACGTAAAACGGTGACTATTGTTCATAGCTACCACATGGCAATACTCTTTTTATCTTGCTCATAGTTGATAAAATATGTAACCTTAGACGCACTAGACCCCTCTAGGGTCGCACTAAAAATGCATAGTAATATTTATTTTTACTTAAAATCTGTCATTATTATTTGAACTAGAATTCTTCTTTATGTAATATAATCACTGAATTGATGAAGATTATGGTTCAATAAACAAATAATATTAAATGAGAAGGAGGTTTTGTGGAGATTTTAGTAATTTTATATAGTTGAGATCATGAGTCAATCGAAGCTAGACTACCATGGAAAACTTGGAAGTACGACCGTCTCGTCCTATTGTGGGACTCCTTAGCAGTACGCATCCACGATCCCACCCGCGAGATTTGAACCCAGAACTTATCAGTTTCTTGTATGAATGCTTAACCTCCAGACCACTGACCCATAATCGTAATATTGACGATACACTTCATGGACTGAGATTGATACGTTAAAATCTTTATTCCAAGCAGGGGCTTCCAGCCACTATAATGTCGAATCACGTCATCAATAAGTACAATTTCTAATTGAACGTATGTACGAGATAGAATGAATTAAACTACTTTTCAGTTAATGATAGATGTCTAGGATAAACATTTGGACTAGTTTCTCTACGATTTAATGAATGTTTATCAATATGACTATGTATTAGTTTATTCACACTGTAACTAATGCAAATAATTTAAAATTATTTAGAAGAGATTAAAGTTAGCTTTAAGAATCCTGGTCACGACGTTCTTCCTGGATTCCATAAACAACTCATGGCATAATCTTTACATTGACGTCATCCGCACGAGTTGCTCAAATATATTAATTAGCACTGATCATTATTCAGTATTGATTATCGACTACGGGATAACTTACACCCATAATGATAATGATATAATTTCAAACATTGAATCATCAATGACCATGAAAGTAGTAATGTTTTACTAAAATGTATACTTCACTAATATCTATAATATTTTCATCTTTTATTTAGCATTGAATCTAATCAGTTACTAATTGGACAACCGTAAGTAATTTGTTACTAATTTTATTTATTATATTCAGATAAATTTAATAACAAAAGTGATTATTAACTATGACTGTCTATTTCAATACTTACCTAGAAATCTGAATGAATTGCCACTAGTTTGAAAAGTCATATTGACATTTGAGTTTTTTTTGTTCATTTTGATATGAATACAAAAGTATTTAAACATATCTAACTAGGAATTGGTGGTCGGGATGGCCGAGCGGTCCAAGGCGCTGCATTCAGGTCGCAGTCCATTCTGTGGGCGTGAGTTCGAATCCCACTCCCGATACTAGACTTAGCTCTCAAATGCCCTGGTACGGCCGAGAGTGGGAAGGCGCCACCCTCCATCTAGAAACGCTCTCACATGGCCACGCGTATATCGCCTCTGCCAATCAAGTCCTACTCACTGCATTCTCCAGGTGGGCGTGTCGTTTACGAAATTGAGAGGACAAAAAGCGAATGTCCGGAGCATTAACTGGGCTGGTGGACACGGAATGTTCACCTAGGAGAGCTGGAAAATCCTGATTCCAAACCAATGGAGCACATGGGCTCCAATATCCTGAGGGAACAAATGGCGTATGAACCAATCGTTGGTCACCGGCTACCATGGGACTGCATCTCCTGACGGTGCTCCACTTCCTTGTGGATCAGATCTTTAGGTGGAAGGCTCCGGGTGTGGCCCCCTAAGAAAACCGCCTGTTTCGGTTTGGGCACCCGGGCAGTATCATAGCCTCGACACAAATCAAATGAGATTTGTGTGGCGCATATGTATCTGGTGCTTGAAAAATTACCATCTAACCCGATGATATCTGTTTCTAGGTACTTTGATAATATATATTGTTATTTTTAAGATTGATTGAATTGAATTTCTTCCATACTCTTATAAGTTTTAACTCAGTTCACAAGGTGAATTTCAATAATTAATTGACAGTCGGTGGTTTGGTTTTTTTGTTAATCATTCGTTCCAGGCTTATTGAAACATAATTTATTGTATTTCTGTTACATATACATGTGTATTTCATTGAAAGGCATATTTATATTAGTTTATGAGATGTAAGTGATAAGTCTTGCTGATTGAACGCTATATTCGGATCCTAAGCTAGTGTCGTAGTCCCAAGCTAGAACTACACAGCGACTTGAACACGACAGAAAAAGCACAAAATATGCGAGAAACACTTTACTCCAAAGGTTTATTTATGTACAGAAAATATAGGGCTTTTATAGTATTTTCGAAGTCCTTGGGTTTTCCTGAAAATTCTGGGATGCTACTAAATATAGTAGCAGTGTAGTAATCAGGAAATCAGAAACTCTACATGTGGCTTTTCATTTTCGCGATATTTCTAGCAAAGCTCCTAATCAAACGGTGATTGATAAAATGCTTTTTAATGTTTCCTGAGCTTGCCAAGTCTATTTCAAGAAATTTTCAGGATCGCCCCAACAATAAGTTTCTTTCCTTTCTGTATATACAGTGTCAATCATTTTCGTTGGATTGTACCTGCTAAAGGACAGATTCGTTTGAGAATACGTTTTCGTTGTGATCAACTTGGTCAGTTTGATCAGATATTTAATTTCGAATTATTGAATAGTAGGAGAAACTATCAATTATACTGCCGTGGTATATGTGCTTTACCAACAATTAGCCGCGAACCAAGGTAAATTGCTATTTTTATGTTTGTATATTAACTTTTGTGATCCTATCACTTACGTACATTTCAAAGTGCTAACAATAAATCAACTGCATAATCTTATTTCATCGCTAACTTTATGAACTAGACCACCATTGAAAACCTCGAAGCACTGGACGGCCGTTTCGTTCTAGTATGGGCAGTTCAGTACTTTCAAGTTTTTGTATGGTTGTCTAGCTTCATATGACTCATGAATTCAACTATTAAAATCACTGCAATCTCCACAAACCCCATTCTAATAATTTTCCAAACAGCGATTTGCTTATTGAACTGAGGTTTTTTTTAATGATGCAAGATAACACCCAAAATTAGTGAAATTTATTATTATATCGTTATGGAAGATGTCTCATACTGAAAACTACCGGTGTTATGGTTATGATTTGGATGTAATAACTTTGTACTGGAATATAATTGCTTTTCATATTTTTAGACTATATGTAGACCGTTTCTACCTAACTGAATAGAAGTTCAGTAACCAAAAAGCTAACTATACTTCTCCTTGAGGAGTAGAACTATCCACTGAAAATAAAAAAACGTTTGAACAATACGCTTTCATTCTTATTGACAAAAACAGATGTGGAGACAAAGTGAGACAAATTAATCATAGCGAATCCTCTAAAAGTAAACTATTCTCAAGGTTCCTTTACAGTGAACGATTAAGAATAAAATACTAAACAGAACCGAACGTTTTAGTTTCATTCAGTAACATATGACGCACTTGACAGTTCACAACGTCTCACCAGAAATAATGTCTAGTCAACTTAAGTCACTTCCATAATTAGTTGATTGAGTCAATGTAAAACGTATAAGAATACGATGTCAGTTATGATATCATTTGAGTAAGAACTTAAAAGCAATCCCAAAAATCGTTTACGGTAGACGAAATATATCCTAACGCATTAAGAAACATCATATATACAATCTAATACGAATCACCTTTAGTTACCATACTTTCAATGTCTAGGTAATGATTTCCAGCATTTCATCCAGTTAGTAAATCAAAAATGCTATGTCTATGTATGGTCTTAATAAAACTAAAAAGGGGTAGAACAGTCATAGATAACGTTCTACCATAAACCGTTACGATTTAACTAAGTAAGCTATTTCCATTAATTGAAGCATTTTGAACTAACTTACAAATGATCAATAAGTGATCTAACTGTAAATATTTAACCCTCTAACATTACAAATAGCCTATTCATATCGTTAATCTAATATGAGCATGTTCAGTATTCAGTCATACAAGAAGATATTTCACGTGTACTACCATATCATATTGTGCTATTCATTCACTAATATCAAATCCTACTATAATCAAGCTGATACTTCGTCTGAGATCATTATTGTCTAAAACACAGGATTCATCCTGAATCATACAGATTGCATTGACAATAATAATGGTTATTTGATTTTGAACTAGTTCATTTGTTAATTTTCTATCTACATATCTTAACCTTTTCTTATTTCTTTCATAAAGATTAATATATCCAAAACGTAAACGTACTTGTAGTCAAGGTGAAATTATTCATGGTGCTTATTTGATGTCTACATCATGTTTTGAATTTGGACCATTGTTAATTGAAAAGTCTAAAGATCGGTAAGATTTTATTTCATCAATCCTTTATCAAAGATATATATATAAATATGACAAAGTATAAATTAAGTAGTTGACTTTGCTAAGGAACGATAGTAGATGGTCGTCAATGTAATGAATGATATGCGTACCATGCTTCACGGGATTAGGCAAACTTGTATATGTGCACTGAGTTGGTCACTCTTTGTAACTTCTCTTTCACACGAAGACATATAATTGTGTGAGTATATTAGGTAATACGAATGTTTTTTGCTTGATTAATCTTTAAAATCTACGTCTTCATTATGACATCAACAATATTTCCCTTGAACTGAGGATCTACAAAAAACGTTTTTCTTGGACCAGTGTACTTAGCCTTCAAAAATGTTTCGCATTTATCTTTCTTTTCGTTAACTCGTACATAATATCCGTTTTCCATGGATATGGATTTCGAACTCAACAGTTTGTGCTATAAGGGGTTTACTAAATAAATTTAACATATTAGTCTGTGACTTGACTATATATATATATATATATATATATATATATATATATATATATATTTGGGACTCGTCAGCTAGATGTACCTGCATCTCAGAGTTGATGTTCACTCTGGGACTCGAACCCAGTACCTTTCGCTTCAAACACCACGTCATCCTTTAGGCCACTGAGTCCATCTTTGCTTACCATGCTTGTGAATTAAGATTATATTGAGGCAATACGCACAGTATGCATATATACCAATTAGAGACTGACCAGTTGCAGTCCTAACACATCGATGGGAAGATTCAAACAAACAATACTAAATGAATTTAATAAGTGTAATCTTATGATTCGCCCAGAAATGCTTTATACAAGTGGAATGGGAACTGCGAAACAAATGACGATATCTATTATTTAGTAGCTAATAATCCAAACAATATTAACAACAGTGATATTCATGATAATTACGTAATAGAGCATGAAGTCAGAAGAAGGTTAAATCTTTTTCCCAGAAGCAATTCAATATTTATGTACCTATCGAGTATATGATTGTAAGTGACTTATGATAGATAATCCATGTTGGCTCACACTACTTATTTACTTAACTTGCAACCACTTTCATGACTTGATGTCGTCAGGCCTATACCATTGATTCGCACATCTACTATTGATTCAATATTTTAGTTCAGTTTTTTCAAATTGTAACGGTATTAATCGTTTTATTCATTGTGTAGTTTATCTTCAGTATACATATCTTTGATTTGTTTGGAATAAGGGATATGAATGAGTGCTCAACACTTAAACTAGAAGCGGGGTTTTCATTGTAATCTCCAATATCCACGCTTCACACAGCCTTGTATTGTTTTCGAATGTATTGAAGTAATTTTATTGTTACTTACTTAATTAAAGGATAAACGTTTCGTTTGGTTATGCTTGTGACAGTGCGATGAACATCTTGGGAAGTGTAACCTTTCAATATTTGTTTAATCTTCCTTAACATTACAGTATTTTTGGAAGAATATAGTTTTTAAGATTCTGGTATTCATCTGTCGATTAATTGCTGGATTATACTACTTAATGTTTTATATAAGTAATATCTAGCTTCAATTGACTCACGCTTTCAACTATGAAAATACTAAAATCTCCACAAAACCCCTTCTAATAATGAATATAATCATATGCTCACTAGTGACTGACTTCAAGAGATACTTCCTAGAGTTCTAGTGCGAAGCAGTGACCAGTGGAATTCAACCACGTCTGTTGTGAGATAGGAACTCACTGAAGACAATTGGTTAACGGTTGCTCAATTTCGTGGAACAGTTAAAGTTAGACATTATCACCGTTGGATGCCGGCCGGCTCAGTGGTCTATCGGTTAAGTGCTCTGGCTCGTAACTGATAGGTCCTGGGTTCGAATCTCGCCAGTGCAGGATCGTGGATGTGCACTGCTGAGGAGTCCCATAATAGGACAAAACGGCCTTACAGTGCTTCCAGGTTTTCCCTGATGGTTCAGCTTCAATTGACTCACGCTTTCAACTATGAAAATACTAAAATCTCCACAAAACCCCTTCTTATAATAAGTAATATCTAATGAACTTTCCAAACTTTATAAAGACATTTTGCGTCCAACTGTAAACAAAAGTATAGTACATTAATTGATTTTTAATTACAATCATTCCTTTATTCTTTTATTGATTAGAATTCAAGAAAATTGTTATCCTGAAAATGTCACCTATTTCAATTTAGTTAATACATCACAAATGGATTCAGATATTAGATTAAATTTTTTAAATGATCCAGATGAAGAATGTTATAGTGTTGAACCAAAAGAATTAAATCTTAAACCAAATCAATCAACTAGTATACAGATTTGTGCTTTTCCAAAATTTAATAAACGTTATGATGATGCACTTGTTTGTTTAATCAAAGATAATCCAGAACCAATACTATTGAAATTAGCTTGTGATGGTGTATTACCAGAATTGGAATTAGATAAAAAAGTATTTAACTTTGAAAAAGTTTTATTACAAAGGTAATTTTATTTGTTTATAAATGTACCGTTTATATTATAAATGTACATTTTGAATTTATTTAAACATTATCAATGATTATAAGCAAAGATAGATAGTGTCTAGCAGTGGAATCCAGGAAACGCGTTTCGTCCTTTCTTGGGACTCGTCAGTTGGGTGTACCAATGAGATACTGATCAGTTGCAGTCCTAAATATCAATGGGAATATCCAAACAAACAATACTAAGTGAATTTAAACTTTACCCCATTGCACAAGCAAGTGGTTATCAGCACTCAGTAGCTGAGTGGATAACGCAATGGCGTTTGAAGCGAATGGTACTGGGTTCTAGTCCCAGAGTGAACATCAACTTTGAGATGCAGGTACATCTAGCTGACGAGTCCCAAATAGAACAAAACGCGCGTTCTGGATTCCACTTCTAGCCACTATCCATCTTTGCTTACCATGCTTGTGAATTATGTCTATATTGAGGCAATACGCACGGTATGCACATATACCAATTAGAGACTGACCATTTGCGGTCCTAAAAATTAATGGGAAGATTCAAACAAAGAATACTAAGTGAATTGTCAATGATTTATTGAATTAACTTAATACTTTATGTCATCACTTTTCTTAGAATTTTGATTGAATTTGTTACGAAAGCTATTGGTAAAACACCAACAGTAGTATTAAAATAAAGCATCAATGGTGAATTTCGTATGCTACAGTGATATACAATTAACAGGAATTTCAACTTCGTACAGTGACCGCATGTTTGATTTATGTTACAGATTTAAACCGAAACGAAGAAATTATGTCACTTCTCCTTGTTGAACTTTTTTCCAGTGAAAACTGTACGGTTGTGTACGTAGATATGTTAACAGTAAAATTATGCCAAAACCTGTAAACTTGAGAGAGGTGATGATGATTGATAGATAGAATACGATCAGTACTAAGAGGGAACCCTACCAAGACCCCTTCGAAAGGTACTGTTGGTCACAAGCCTGGATAAAGAAGTATGGTTAGCTATGAGGTTGCAGCCTCACGCAGTAAAAAATAATCTCAAAAAATCCTATCTAAGAATACCTTGACATAATGACATTGGTCGCTACTCAGTGACTAATCGATTTTAAGCACAACTCGTAATTACAAGAAGTCATTTTCTGCCCGTATAGCTTAAGGGTAACTTCCTTGACTGTTAAGCTGGATGACACGAGATGTAATCTACCTGGGAGCATCAGCTTCCTCAAGATTGCGAGCAAACCTTGCTGACGAACGCCAAGTAGAAAGAAACCTACGTTCAAGGTTTCCTGTTACCACTTCCAAACATCTCAACATATTTCAAGCAGTGCCAAGTCACTTGGGTTAGTAGTCGATTTACAACTTGGTTGACGGAATCCCTTCAGCAGTGAGAAGGATTAAACATGCATGAGACATGTCACCACTCAGATTAATTCAAAACCGATGCGTTGCGAAATGTCTATATCTTCAAAAGGATTCTTCTCATAAATACTTTGTTTAAAGGACATTTTGCTGCAGCGAAGTAAAAAAAGAGACTCTCCAGATTTTTGCAGTGGGAAGTTTACTCTACTGAACTTCAAGTTGTCTTTTGCAGTCATCCTGTAATATATGAAGGATACCCTTCCTCTTTGGGCCACATCAGTATGCACTTACAAACCTACTTGCTCTGGCGGAGCAGGTAATATCAGTCTCAGCAAGCGTGCTCTCTCGAAAAGCATCTCCAAAAACTACCCTGCCTGCTTATCTAGAGAATTACTAAAGTCCGTCAACAACGCAATTTTTGAAAATCTCGTTGACGCTGATCGCATTGCTCCATAAGAATCACCATTAGAAGTAATTCATAAAACCAGACATAATGATTCAAAAGATTATAAAACACTGTGAGTCGTTTCGTTTTGCTTCCTTCGCTGCGTCCATTTGATTTTCTGTTCCGATCAACGATTGTAGAAAATATACGTATTCGAAATCCATTCTCTTATTTTACTTCTTTAATTCTGTTATTGATTAACACAAGTCGATAACTATATACGAGGATTGATGATATGTATATTTCAATAACAATCATAATACGATCTCCCTGGAATCGGATACAGGATTACAAAAAGAGACTTCAACAATTCACTGATTATAGTCTAAACTCTGTGTGCGAAACCAATATGTTCAATCTTTCATCCGACCATAGTCTGAATCCTCCTTTGAACCTCCTATATTCCATTATCTATTGTCATTACTCCTTTATTATTTCTTTATAATAAATATTTAATTATAGTTACAATATTTAATCAAACGGATAGTTCTTTCCCTTCTACAGAATATCTTAGTGATCCTTGTTCACTAGTTAACCTGATGATTTTGTCGAGGATGAAAATGAAATCTTCACAGTTAAACCATTTAACTCAGTAAACACAAAGTTATCAGATCAATACTGTAAATAATACTTAGATTAGATGTTTAATCGAAGATTATGAAACCCATGGAGTTGGAGAAATAACCAGCAATTACATTGTATATTCCATTGTTATATCTCATATGTGTTTTAATACTACTGTTTTACCATGTTAAATATGCTTTAATGTACCACTATGTTTTTCTACTGACAGGAAAGAAGTACGTTCTATCATTTTGAAAAATCGCACTTTATTACCAGCTCAATGGAAATTATCTGGAATTGAAGCGTTAGGTGATGAATTCTCTGTATCACAAGATGCTGGCATTGTTGAACCACAATCAGAATCTATTGTCTATGCTTATTTTCGTGCAATGAAATCTGTTAAACCGAACCAGAAGAGAAGTTTACGTCTTGAAGTTTATGATTTAGAAAATATTGCTGGTTTAATACAAGTAGAAACTATACAAGTGATAGCTGAAGCATACGATGTTGCTTTAGATATTACATTTCCTAAAGGTTGGTTTTAATTAAATTACTAAGATATGTATACTATTATATGTTCAGTGTTTGGAGGCGATCAGAAGGAAACGTGGACCTAGGATGTATTTCAGTTGGTTTTCATATTGGTAAAAAAGTGATTACCTGGATGGGTATTGGGTCGTGTGAGGTCGGGCTGTAATGACAAGAAAGCAGTTGTAAGATCTCTCTTTCCCTCTCTCAAGTTCAATTATCGACGAGTTGGCTTATATTGTCAGTAGGACACGTGACGTTGTATTTAACAATCAAAACACCGAATAATAAACGACAAATAAGACCTCAACCCTTACTGATTCTCGAGCTCCTTCTAACTCCGTGGTCAATCAGAATACGAAGTTGGAAAGTAAATTAGTTCGGTATTGTACTAAATTTAATCATGACTGTGAAATTCATACAGTACTATGCTAAAAGTGTCTGAATACATAACAGCGCAACTAAGGTATTACAATTCTAGAACAAAACATTGATAAAATGTGACATCGTTGGAAGATTTTCGGGAAACGGCGGAACATAATTTGTTCATAATTTCTACTCTTTATATTTACATTCCTATTGTAAAATTGATATGACCACAAAAACTATTCGCTTATAATTAATCGTACTGCAACGTTAATGATCCTTTACATCAATCCTTATATCTGATAATACAACTAGGTCAAGAATTTTTAGATTCATTATATAGATTCTCCAAATTTAGTCAGTAGCTTCATAGTTGAAATCATGAGTCAAGTGAAGCTAAACCACCACGGAAAACCTGGAAGCACTGGATGGCCAACTCGTCCTATTGTGGGACTCCTCAGCAGTGCGCATCCACGACCCCGCCTCGCGAGATTCGAACTGCTGAGGAGTCCCGCAATAGAACGAAACGGCCTTCTAGTGCTTCCAGGTTTTCCGTGGTGGTCTAGCTTCAATTGACTCATGATTTCAACTATGAAAATACTGAAATCTTCGCAAAACCCCTTCTGATTAGTCAGTAGCGTTGTAAAGCTAGATTAATCTGAATGACTGAAGTATTTGTTAATTCTGTTGATCATACTTGTATAATCACGTTGTCTATGAGAATGAAACTAGAACAAATCGGTTTATTTAATGTTAACAATCAATCTAAATATTGTTTATTAATAATCATAATGGTAAATATGATTATAACTTTTTGTATTTTCTTTTTTTACATACAAGGAAGTGATGGTGGCATTGATTTTGGTTTAATCAAAGTTGGTGAAGAAGTGAGACATACTATTACATTAAAGAATAAAGGTCCTTATGAAATAGTAACTAAGTAAGTATTTTTAATTCATTAACATAGGGATAACTTTAACTGTTCGATTTAAATTCAATAGGACTAATCTCTAGGTGCTTTCTTTCTTTCATTCTCACTACTGATTACATATTTATTATAATAAAAAAGAAGACATTTTACTAAACCTTATCGATAAAGAAATCAGTCTTACTTGTACCTGGTAGCGATCAATGTTGCACTAAACAGTTGGATTATTACAATGCATTATTTGAGCCGTAATTTCAAAGAACTCGTTAGTTAATAGTGACCAGTATATTTCAACAATATTGTAATTCAGGGAATTGAGTGATGAGATTAGATGATCGTCAGAAAATGCTATAAATGAACAGAAATTGAAAATATAAACCAATTTAATCCTTTGAAGGTCCCATTCTCACAATATGACTTGAAGATCTCGTATTCAAAACCATGTGAAATTGTAAGTTTTCTCCATTGCTGAGTTGTAAACTAGAGTGAAACAGTTATCGAATATTCCTCAGTTTTCTATGGTTCTCTTCAGTTAATATCAGCACATGATGGAGATGAACTTTAAAATGACAAATCCTGGCAGACTCCAAACATGAAATTGGAAAATATCAATATTGTTTATTGAATAATAGTGAATATATCTCAGAACACAACAGATTGCTCAGCTTTCTTTTCAGTCACCCTTATAGAATAAATTCCAGTATGAAGTAAATAGACTTCGATCAAGAATGAATTAGTTTTTAACTTCAGAAGCAAACAAGGCGTGTCAATATAGAATAGATAAATGGAGCATAAAATTCTTTAGAAATAATATTACATCGATCATTTCAAGCATATGACCAGTAAAAGTTTACGAATAACGAGTACGAGGAATCATGGCATATCAGTCGGTAACTACTTATAAAACCTCTTATAACACCTATCACAATAGACTATCGGACCTTCCACGATGAAACCAATTAATCTTCACATTTTTGGCGGTCAGCATACACAACCAATAAATGTTACTTCATAAAATCATTTCTGTAATAAAACAAGCTATCTTCCCCGAAGTAATAACCCTTCTTATGAAGTCATATTTTAGTAATTATTAAGCCAACAGAACTCAGAATGAATGTTAAACGACGAAAACTTGGATAATTTGATAAAATTTATCAGAAATCGAAAATATTGAAGTTTCGAGGTATAATTACGTAATTTGAGTATATCCACGAGTTGAAGACCTTTCTTACTTAACTTTCTGTGGTAGTATAGCTGAACAACCTGGTTCATGATTAATAAGTCATAGGTTCCTAACCCGCTCCACGTACTGTTGTTTGAAAATCTGAGTAGTATCACCAGTTCCCACGCAAAACGTGTGACCCAAGTCGGAGTATACAGATTTATATTTCATGAGCAGTTTACATTATTTTATAACTATTAAGTAGTCTTTATTGACAACGATTGGTTTGGAATCCAGATATCATCTTCAGTATTCATAATTTTCGTATGAAATAAAACGTAGGTCTCATGTTATCGTTCTGATGTTCTGGATTGCTTACTTACTTACTTACGCCTGTTACTCACAATGGAGCATAGGCCACCAACCAGCATTCTCCAGTCCACTCTGTCCTGAGCCTTCCTATCTAGTTATATCCAATCTTTGTTCATTCTTCTCATGCCTGTCTCCATTTCTCGGCGTAATGTGTTCTTTGGTCTTCCTTTTCTCCATTGGCTTTGAGAATTCCATGTGAGGGCTTGTCTTGTGACACAGTTGGGTGCTTTCCTCAATGTGTGTCCTATCCATTTCCACCGCTTCTTCCTGATTTCTTCCTCCGATGAAGTCTGGTTTGTTCTCTTTCACAGTAGCTTGTTGCTGATAGTGTCTGGTCAACGGATCAGAAGTATTTTGCGTAGACAACCGTTAACAAACACCTGTATCTTCTGGTTGATGGCTTTCATAGTTCTCCACGTCTCCGTTCCATACAGTAGAACTGTCTTGACATTTGTATTGAAAATTTTCTGGATTCATACTGCTAACTAAATTTACATATTTCACGTAATCAGTGTCAACTTTATGTAATAACATGTCCATTTTCAATTAGGAATCATTTAAAAAATTAATTCTCCACTACAACTTTCATATTACATCTAATTTCCTTCTTTATCTTTTTAAACTAGCTTTATATTTACAAAGAATGATAAATTTAAAACAGATTTCAGTAGTATCTTCACTATGTCACCTCAACGTATCAACCTATCTCCAACAGATAAACTTACTCAAGTAAACGTACGTATTTTATTTTCATTAATCTATGTTTACTATAATTAGAGACATAACATTGTCTAATTAAAAATCATATGATTACGCTGATAGTATTATTTGATACTAAGTGACTGAATTCATAAATTTAATCATTTTCCTGACATATGTTTTAAATAGAATTCTCTAAATATACAAGTTGTCATCTAGGGGACTTTGATCTGAAAGAGAAAGGTACAATCTATTTTGAAAGAAGGCAAAAACTTACTTACGCCTGTTACCCCTCGTGGAGGAGCATAGGCCACTCACCAGCATTCTCCATCCAACTCTGTCCAGGGCAATCCTTTCCAGTTCCTTCCAGTTTTTATTCATTTTTTTCATATCTGATTCTACTTCCCGGTATAATGTGTTTTTTGATCTTTCTCTTTTCCGCTTCCTTTCCGGATTCCAAGTTAGGGCTTGTCTCGTGGTGCAGTTTGGTGATTTCCTTAATGTATGTCCTATACACTTTCAACGTCTTTCCTAATTTCCTCTTCAGCTAGAAGCTGGTTGGTCCTCTCCCATAAAACACTGTTGCTGATAGTATCTGGCCAACGAATGTTGAGTATTTTGAATTTAGCAGTACAAGAGGATCAATTATCATCATATACGCTTTTGGCGCTAAATAACTATGGATCTTCCTAAAGTTTAAGATAGGTTATATGATTCTATTAGATATAATGAATAGTTAGGTTAATCAATTTCAGTTGTTCACATCATATTTTACCGATCAAATTAAACTTAAATCTGTAATAATGAATAAATATAAGCTATCCAATTTCATTTTCATATTTGAAATCATGAGTCAATTGAAGCTAGACCTCCAAGGAAAACCTGGTGATCTATCTTCAATTGCCTCATGCTTTCAATTATGAAAATACTGAAATCTCTATAAAAACCCCTTCCAATATTCATTTTGTTTGATTGATGTAGCTAACATGTTTAACACAATCTGAATTAATTTTAAAAGAAGAAGAAATACTTAAATGTCAAATTATTGAACCGAATATTAAAGGAACTCCACAATTGATTGCATCAATTCCAATAAAATTATCTGTTAAAGCAGAATTTAGCAAGTATGTTTTACTCTGAAATTCAGTGTATTGTATTGTTTTCTCTAATGTTCAAATATACTGAGTTATGATACAAATGTTGTATGTCTCAAAGTTGAAATCATGAGTCAATTGAAGCTAGACCACTATCGAAAACCTGGAAGCACTGGACGGCCGTTTCGTCCCATTATGGGACTCCTCAGCAGTGCGCACCCACGATCCCGCACTCGCGACCAGTGGAGTTCAACCACGTCTGTTGTGAGATAACAACTCACTGAAGGCAATTGGTAAATGGTCCCTCATAATTCGTGGATCAGTTGAAGTTAGATATTAACACCGTTGGGTACCGGCTCAGTGGTCGGAACACCGATTACAACGACGCGCAGTGCTGTTTAGTATTGAGGATGGTTGGAAGAAAGTTGGGGGCGGCCAAACCAAAACGTGGCTTGAGTGCTTGAAGTCACTAACTTCTAGTGTGAGCCATGTTGGTAGATGCAGACTACTTGGTTGTGGTCCGCGTGACTATCGTAACCAATGGTTGGAGACTCTGGGTGGCATGGCTCAGAATCGATCAAAATGGCATTGGTTTATACACTCTTTGTCTTCCCTTAAACCTTGAGATTAAAATTGCTTTATATCTTTCTTTCCACCAAATAATTCTTTCTTCTTCTATTACATCGTTATGTGCAATCTTTCTTATATATATTACTACCATTGAAGTAATTACTTCTATAAATTCGGTGTTTATCTTGTTGTGCTAATGAGGTGTGGTGACTTGAACCTATACATGTATGTGCCTAGTCCTGAATTGTAGCTGACTGACTGTTACATTAACTAGGAATAACAAATAACAATAGTATTCTTTGTCTTACGTTCAGTTATTTTCGAAACCCTTAAAATGAACTCAATTCGTAAATAATAAAAGTTTAAAAGCACAAAAGCATCATTTTGAAGCTAGAACTAATATCAAATAGTTCTTCATTCAGAAATACATAAATATATGAGAAATCTTCAATGTGAAGAAGTGAGATTGAAATTTTGTTTGTTCAAAGTAGATGGATGTATTTTAAGTATCGGGCTATTTTCTGACGAACGTTGAATTTGTTTACTACACTACGTATTGAGTTAGGCTGGATATCCTTTGAAAATAAAAAGATATGAGACTATTGTTTCTTACTAGTATGTAACTTCCTATTAGTGTGCACTTACTTCCATTGAAGGATGAGACAAGTATTACCGGTCTGAATGTATAAGTCATGTGATGTCATCCACTGATTTGAGTTACAAAAGTATGAAGTATCACGGTTTTTCTAAGTGGTCCAGATTTTAAGCTCTTGCAGCATGACCTGAAAGTGTTGGGTTCGATTACTGACTCAAACGTGGATGCATACTACTGAAGAGTCTCCTGCCAAAGCGAAATGAGCATCACGTTTTTTGTTGTTTCCAATGGTTAAGATTTAGGCTAGAAACTAACAATATGTTCTTAATTTGCACTAATTACTACCATTTTTTTAAATATAACTGTTATAGATTTACAATTTCTCCCGCACATGATATTAATTTTGGTTCACTCATATTAAATAATCATAAAACAAGACAATTAATCATTGAAAACAATGGGGATTATGAATTCCGTTATTCAATTATACCGATTAGTAAAATGTTAGAGCTATTAGCAACACGTGAAGCTTTAATGAACAAAGAATATACAGGCACGGTGAAACATAAAATGTAAGTTTTTAAAGTTCTTTTCGCTTTTATTCAGCTTTTCCATTTCTAGTTCCTCGTCGTTTGATAACTCTGTTTGCTATCATGTGTTGAATTTATCGGTTAGAATTCTAATTATGATTATTTTTCGTTCCATATCTTCTATTATTCTTTTATAGCCTAGGGTAAAATACACAACTAACCTGCAATGTTAAACTTAAGCCAACGCAAACTAAGCTAATGTTGGATCGTTATAATGAAGCCTTTCTCTATCTCTTCTGTTTAGTCCAAAGAGAAGTCAGCAGCGAGCCTCCATTATTCTCAATACGATAATGACTTAAAACTCACTAAGTAATAAAGAGTTAATTCTTCATTACATATTAGCATAATGAAGATATTACAATGATGCCATTAGTAAAAGAGAATTCGGCAATAGGTATGTAATAAATTAACAGTAACTTAAGAAAGGTACAACATATAACAACATCTCATGAATCACAAATGAACTTGCAAACAAGAAGATACAGAAATGAATTTATTTATTTTTTTAACAGTTACAGAATAAAAATAGAAATAATAATGTAGACCATCAACGTTGATGATCTATGTCAAATGATTGGAGGCCTACTCGAGTTAGACGGTAACGGTGTAACGAACAAGCTAACTTAGAAGTTACACCTCGCGATCAGCACCTTGCGTGGATTGCCCCATCGACGTATCAAGGGACCATGGATGCTCTGAAGACTGTACAACACAAAGGTCGTTATTACAGGAATATATCGGTTAAAGTAGATACAAGCGAAAGTAGAACCACTGCTGCATGAGCCAGTCCATGGCGTATGATAAACTGATGTGCGTTCATTGTCCTCGACCTTGACGGGGATCGATGATCTGTTCGATATTTAGTGACCCAACTGCCGGATGATTTGGCTAGGGTTCAGTGACATTTCACTGGCCCTACAATAACTTCAAGCAGAGCAGTTACGGAAGTTCAAATTTTCAAATAATTGTCCCTTTATAACTTAGTTCAAGTAGTAAGGTGTATCTTTGATAAAGTTCAGTTATTATTAAACAGTATCAACAACTCTATCCTTACAAAGACAGTCAAACAAATGTTCTGAATTGTTTAAGATTTCAATTGTCCTTCAGTCAGTCAGTCAAAACGTAGAACTTCGTACGTACGTACACCAGTTCGAGTTACCATACCGCAGCACGGAGATGCAGTTGTCGATTCAAATCCTATAGTGGTAGAAGTAGTAAGAGTATAAGCATTAATGTGAAAGATTAGGGTTTGAAGATGTTATTCAAGGAGTATAATCCAGTGAAATAAATTTGTAAAGAGAAAAAAGAAAGGGACATGAAGATCTCAGAAGATTAGAATTTGACAGAACACAAAGAGTGGATGCACCTTCGCCATTGCAAACGATTTTGAGCTAAGTCATTCAAGGTCTCTAACCATCGATTGCTATCATCTCGCGAGTCCCAACCAGGTAGTCTACACCTACCAACATGGCTCAGTCCAATTGTCAGTGACTTCATGGATTTGTGCCACGTTTTGGCCTGGCCGCATGTATATTTCTTCCAACCTACTCCTACACCATAAAACATTGCACGTCGGGGCAGTCGTTGGTTGAGCAGACATAGCACGTGTCCTAGCCATCTTAGCTGATGAAGTTTCACTACTTCATCAATTGATTTGCCATCCTTACCTAGTACCCGTTTCCTAACAACTGCATTACTTCAATTGTCCTTCAAACAACAATGACTCTTGTAGAAACTTATATTTAAATGATTTCATATTTCTGTACCTGAAATAAACCATACAGCATACTGTTTTTTCTTCGTACATTCTGTGTACTAGAAACGCTAAATTTTAAATTCGCCATTGAAAGATTTTAGTTAAAGAAAATACTAAACGTAAAGTCGATTTCACTGAAAATATCTATGTCGAGGTATTGCCTTTGTTTTAATAGAATTAGTCAACTTTCATCTGAAAATAGGGAATAGTGTAGTTATGCAAAATTTTAGATCAAACTTTTGCATATAAAAATCATTTATTCGGTTCTGTTACGTTCAATGTATTATTAGGTCAGTCATGATGTCTTCCCATTTACTGAAGCTTAAACTAGAGCGATTGATACTGTTTATTATTAAATTTTATGAATTCAGTTTGTTTCATTAGTGGAGTGAACTAATAATGATACTAGCAAAGTGATCATTGTAGGATTTTTCAATAACTGTTTAAGGACAACTTACTTTCAAAATTCATATCCCGAAGAGACTGATCAATTGCAGTTCTAAATAGCGATGGGAAGACACAAGTAAACAACACCAAGTGAATTCATTTCCCGATTTATTGACAACATTTATCATGGTGTAATCGTTGGAACCATTATAAAGTCACACATAAATTTATAAATCACAGTCATAAATTAATATAAGTCGGTTTTTCAATGTTTAAATCATGGGTTAAATTTAGCCAGATAGCCGTTTCGTCAAACTGAAGAGCATTGAGCAGTGTCTTCGTTCTGTTACGGGCCTCTTCAGACTGCTAAACATCAAATCCGACTCTTTCAGATCTAATGGTGAACACTATACTACTGATCGGAGATCAAATGTTTGACATTTTTGTGGTGATATTGTGTGACTACTATTAGTTTCTATCACTGCTGTCTCTTTAACGCCTAACATTGTTATACAGTACGTACATAATCCCTTGAAATTTATTGATTGCAAAGCTTTTATATATATTATTTATCACAAATAGAAACCTATCACATATGTACATAATAACTAAAATGGAAACCATTCTTTTTAGAGTTGAAATCATGAGTCACTTGAAACTAGATTACTATGGGAAACCTGGGAGCACTGGACGGCCGTTTCGTCCTGTTGAAGGACTTCTCATATACTCACTAGTAACTGGCTTCAAGAACTATTTCCTGCAGGTCTAGTGAGAAACAGTTCAACTATGTCTGTTGTGAGATATCGACTTACTGAAGACAATGGTGGACGGTTGCTCATTTTCGTGGATTGGTTGAAGTCAGATATTAACTCTGTTGGATGCCAGCTGAGTGGTTCTAGAGGTTAAGCGCTCGCGCGCCAGACTGATAGGTCCTGGGTTCGAACATCGAGAGGCGAGATCGTTGATGCGCACCAACGAGGAGTCCCACAATAAAACGAAACCCTCCATCCAGTGCTTCCAGGTTTTCTATGGTGACCTAACTTCAGTTGACTCACGACTCACGAAAATTACTAAAATCCCCCAAATAACCTCTTCTGTCCATTCAATTTATCAAAAATGGTGTTTAAGAATTCTTTTGGTTATTTTCACTTGTGATAGATTTACGAAAGGTTTTTATTCTGTTTTGGCATTGACCTGCTTAATCCAGAATATTCAAAACTACTTCTTAATGACTAGTTAAACAAATACGACCTACCTAATTTACTTACAATCTGTTAACTGTTTGTATACATATTTGATTTTCGATAAAGTATCTATATATTTGTTTTGTTATCATGAGTAGATCTCATCGTAAAACTAAAAGGTATGCATTGGTTAGCTTATAAGATTATTGACTACACATGCAAATATATGCTTGATATGCATAGTAACTGTATCTTGTTGTATTTGATGCTTCATTAACTGTCATTTCTGTTCATAGCGGATTATATTCGAGTTATTTTTACTAAATAAATTACGGTATTCATGCTTGTTATATGCACTCAGAGTACACTAGCCTATATGAATTAATCACT
The DNA here is from genome assembly GCF_000237925.1 of Schistosoma mansoni. Lineage (NCBI taxonomy): Eukaryota > Metazoa > Platyhelminthes > Trematoda > Strigeidida > Schistosomatidae > Schistosoma > Schistosoma mansoni. The sequence goes on along the minus strand of NC_031498.1, from coordinate 23,152,905 downwards.
ACCCATCATATCTATGTACAGAGTTTATTACCAGGTGTTTATTGTATATATACTGAGTAGACAAGTAAGATTTCCGCTTTGATATAGAGTCTTGTTCAGTTAATTTATTCCATGTCTACTAGGCGAATGTTTAAATCAAACCATTATCAGCTACCATATAGGTCACATAAGGAATTACAGATTTATTCAATTAGCTCATATACGACACTGATGAAGTTTACCTCATTTATGCTTTGCGTTAGTAAAGTAAATCAACGAATTGATTTCCACTATGAATAAGTATCAATTAATTCAACCAGTTTATTTTGTTACCTAGAGAATCAATAAGATTAGAAAAAGGTCAAAATATTTCGAATTATTTCGAATTAAATAGTAAATCATGCAGAATATAGAACAAAAACACCTTTTTAAACAAAGACGAACAGTGGCTAGCAGTAGAATCAAGGACGCACGTTTCGTCTAATTTGTGACTCGTCAGATGAATGTATCTGCATCTCAGAGTTTATGTTCAGTCTGTACCTTTCGCTTCAAACGCCATAGCATTATCCACTCCGGCCACTGAGTCCTGATAGCAACTTGCTTGCGATGGGATGAAGTTGAAATTCATTTAGTATTGTTTCTTTGAAATATTTAAGGTAATTATATAATATACTACTTAAATACTTGACATGATTATAATCTATTCATATAACCGCAAATATTATAACAGCTTGTTTTGTGCTAATTCACCACTATTCATGCTTTCATTTTTTGTTGTTTTGCACATATTATATAATAATCATGATAATGAGTGTTTATGTCTTTTATAAAATTTACTTTGCTTCTTTTCTACTAATTGACTTTGTCAGCTTGGTATATTTTTGACGATTTTAAATCATGTTTTACGATTGCCTTAGTATAATTTTCAGTAAAGGATTGTGTAGATTGTTAAAATTAGATTGATATGATGAATGGATCAATGTTAGAACACAATTGAAAATCTGAAAGTACTGGACAGACGTTTTATTCTAGTATGAGACTCCTCAGCATTGCGCATCCATGATCCCGCACTTGGGATTCGAACCCAGGATCTTCGGTAACACGCGTGAACGTCTAACCCCTAGTATAATTTTTTAGCTCGTAAATGCACAAGTTCATTTGTTTTTTTTCTAAAAGTGTTCATAATTTAGCTATACTTGATTGCATATTTTACTTAGATAATTCATTAGCACCCTTTGTCTCTGAAGTACCTTCTTTCTGAATCATACTGGTTCAAAACACACAGATAACATTGTTTTCCTCGAAACTGAAAGCATGCTGATAGATTTAAAAATATTGAGTTTCCTAGTTCAGAAACTGCAATGAAGACAACATAACATCATATACGTTGTTAATTATTTATCATTAAGTCTATAGTAACTTACTTTTGAGTGGTATTAATAAGTGGGAATAATGTTTGTTCCATGTAGGTTATCGAAGTTGTTATTTTCAAGACGTCATGAAGTACTTCATATATTTTTATAATTTAGCTAGCCATAGATTCCAGTACCTTCATATCGTTTTATTTGAGACTTCTTATTTGAAACATCATCCTCCATTGCGAAACATTTGGTTGAAACTGGTCATAAGGTTGACATCAAGTCAGCGTTTGTAGTGTTGTACGAAAGGCTTCAAGGACGTATATTAAGGTTTATTGAAGCCTTGGCTATACGGAAATTGAAACCCTCTTTATTTGTTCAAAAACAATTTGTTCTTACCCTTATCCTACCCTGGTAATGCTGATTTATTATCCAGAGTAATCATCACATTGTTTTTGTGTACTTTATTTATTTTCTTACCTTAACGTGTCTAGTTGGCCTTTTAGTTTTCATATAAAAATGTTCTTAACAAGTATATGTGTGATCCGATTGTTCGGAATGTATTGCGCTAATATATCACATAATTCTGATAAACTTCGTCTTCTCATTGCATTATCGAAACTTCTTATTTGATTAAATGTTGTCCTGTATCTCAAAGTTGAAATCATGAGTCAATTGAAGCTAGACCACCATCGAAAACCGAGTGCGGGATCGTGGATGCGCACTGCTGAGGAGTCCCATAATAGGACGAAACGGCCGTCCAGTGCTTCCAGGTTTT